>NC_068294.1:32072372-32321621 GCF_025860055.1 Xyrauchen texanus | reverse complement strand
AATAATGCTGGCAACTTTGGTTGCCAAACAATTCTGTAAAAATACATTAAAACTGTAATCACCTTTACAGAGCAGCATGTAAGTTTTACATTTTAAACTGGTATATTTAACAATTGATTTCAGCAATATTGACATGGCCATAAAGTTATTGAACAAATTCCTGCAGTAAGAATTACATTCAACCACTGTTTTTTAACATAAAATCCCATTTGATTTCACAAAAAAAAAAAAGATATTTACGTTATTTCACTGTGAAATATTCATTGTGTAACCATTTTTTTGCTGAATTTGTATGTAGATTCCACTCCAAAAATGTGGTTGCCAGAACAATTCTGTAAAAAATACATTAAAACTGTAACCACCTTTACAGAGCAGCATGTAAGTTTTACATTTTAAACTGGTATATTTAACAATGGATTTCAGCAACATTGACATGCCCATAAAGTTAATGAACACATTCCTTCAGTAAGAATTACATTCAGCTGCTGTTTTTTAACATAAAAACCCATTTAATTTCACTGAATTTGTGAAATATGAATTAATGGTTAATGAACAATGTTCCATCATTGGACCCCTCCTCCGCCACCTTTGCTGCTTCCCTACCTGCTAGCTGCAGTGTTTCCTTGGCAGTAGGAGATGCAGCATATTGGGTATTGAAATATTCACAGGAATCCATAGAAATGTAATTCATGTTTTATCCAATATTAGTTGCAGATGTATAGTCCATTCTTATTCACACCCATTGAACCAACAAAGAAAATGCAAACATATAGACTATTGTGTAATTCTTCCATTTTTCCATATTTTGTGTAGTCATTCTATATCAGAACCTCTGACATACAATCCAAATAGTCTACAAGAAACCTCAGAGTATTACCTTTCATTTGACACCAGGATTATGCTTCAAGGCTTTTTATTGTCAGTATGCATTTTGTGTAACCAAAAGTCATATGGAGAGTTTTTCCATAAGGGATTTTACAAAACGCACGAGCATACTTTGGCAAATAATGGTCTAAAGTACTCATTTTTCATTCTATATTGATATACTTTTCCACACGGCTTCACAAGACTGGTGCTAGGGCTCAGAAAGCTTAAACTGTTGAATTGAATTGGTTAAAAAAATGTGTCAGCCAAATGTAATGTAAATGCTTCTAAAATCATCAAGTGACCTAGAAGGTTGAAATGTGGTCAGTTCAGAGTTGCTTGTAATCCGGCAGAAAGGAAAAACAATATTCTAGCCTCTGTAAGTCTGTGCCAGTACTTCACACAACTATTCTGATTGTTTCCTAAGAAACTACAGGGTCTCAGCTGACATAAAGCATTTTGAAGGTAGGCCCCAAAAGAGGTGGGAACAGTGCCCTCTGAAGTAGGCACAGTATCATTTTGGGGAAAAAGACAAAGTTTTTTATTTTTATTAAATGTTTATTAACATTTTAAATATTAATTAACATGTCAAGCATGTACAGTAACTTGCTCAAGAGGAACAGGTGGTTGAACAAATGCCTTTTGAACTGTTGAAATCAGAAATATATTTAAAGGGATAGTTCACCCAAAAATGAAAATTCTGTCAGTAATTACTCACCCTCATGTTGTTCCAACCATGCAAGTCTTTCGTTCATCTTCGGATCACAAATTAAGATATTTTTGATGAAATCTGAAGGCAGTCTCACTCCTCCATAGGCTTTCAGAGGGACCCAAACTCGCCTGGCCCAGAATAGTTATTAAAGCATCGTTACAATAGTCCGGTGACTACAGTGGCTCTGCATTAGTTTATCAAGCGACGAGAATACTTTATGTGCGGAAAAACAACAACTTTATTCCACTATTCATTTCCTTCTCTCTGGGCCTCGAGTGAGTTCACGTAGTGTTTCAGTGCAGCGCTTTGTGTTGCGCGTCACCACATAGACTCACTAATGGCTGATGCTGGTCATGTGTGTGATGCGTGGTGACGCGCAACACAGAAGCGGCGGCTGTTACACTACGTGAACTCACTCGAGGCCCAGAGAAGGAAATGAATAGTGGAATAAAGTTGTTGTTTTCGCACATAAAGTATTCTCGCTTGATAAACTAATGCAGAGCCACTGTAGTCACTGACTATTGTAACGATGCTTAATAACTATTCTGGGCCAGCAGTTTGGGTCCTCTGAAGCCTATGGAGGAGTGAACTGCTTCAGATTTCATCAAAATATCTTAATTTGTGATCTGAAGATGAACAAAGACTTGCATGGTTGAACAACATGAGGTGAGTAATTACTGACAGAATTTTCATTTTGGGTGAACTAACCCTTTAAAATAAGTAGTTTAGAAAATTTGAAGCAATGGCTTATATGTTGAGCCTTTACAAACTTTTGCTTTTGGTGTTTGAGATACATCAAGTATTATTAAGAACAGCAAGTTAGGTTAACAATATAGCACCCCTTGAAAATAACATTAACATAGTAAATGTTTAAACAAACATTATTTGGATGGGAGCTTCTTGAGGAAGGGTTGGGGGTAGATGGTGCCTGATCTCCCTGGACTCATCATCATCGTAGCCCTCACCTGCGTAGACAGAAAAAAAACTTTTTAGGCCTACACCGGTTTCAAACATCCTGACCAAGTCAGTATTCGCAAAGTGCTTTTAGACTACAGATACATTTTGAAAAACACATTGAAACATGGTTTAGCAGGTTTTAAAAAGATGGAAATACATTAGTCTTTCTCTCCCTCTCCTGCCATAGGCTATTTCAGCCTCTTGAGGAGGGCACACAGCATTGACTTCACACACACGCGACGTTGATTATAGCCTATTGAAAATTTTGACTCCGTAATCCTATGCTTCACAAATTCAGCTCAACCAGCTAAGTACTGTCAATATTTTTGGGTAGCTGAAACTTAGCTGCGTACTGATGCGTTGACTCTAACAGCCCTGCGATATCTCCATGAAACTTGTCTGGCCGACATTAAGTAATTTTTTTTATTATTACAAGATGTTAAATTTAATGTTAAAGGTCCCTGTGTAACATTTTCAGTTGTTTGTTAACAAAATCAACATTTCCCATTCATAAATGTGGCCCCATTCATGTTTAATTACCACCACCACTAATTTGAAGCATACATATTGGCTTAGAAACCCTTTATTTACATCTACATAGCGCAGGGCGACTCTCGATGTACGTGCGCCAATGCGAAATACAGCTCGGTCTTTGGTGTCTGCAGAATTTCCCTACATTCAGCAAAGGTAAGTTACGAACTCATTTTCTACAAGCCACATATCTTCCTAACATTCCGACATTGAATTGTATTTTCCAACAAAATAATCTGGGGAGTGGAGGGTGCTTGCAGTGGCAAAACTAGGATAGTTGCTACAATGTTGTACATGATTGCATACTGAGCCAACAACAATATCTTAACGATGTTGTGGAGCTGCAATATGGCTTCTATATGTTGCAATGTGGTTGCTAGGTAGCTTTAAACGGTTGCTAGGGTGTGGTTACACAGTTACATGTTGTTCTGGATGAACACTATACTGTATATATAATTATCATAGGATTGGCAAAGGAGAAAAAAGCAGTAAAATATAAATGAACCATGATGAGCAATACATTTGTTACTGTATTTATTATTCTTTGTTAATAAAAATACAGCTGTTCGTTTATTGGGTTTAGTTGTCGTTTTCAGCGCGTTGTTCCAGGAAGAGCACGTCCACAACAGTCACACATTCTGACAAGCACGCATCCGAGGTGGCGTTGATGACACGTTGTATTAGTCGTTTGATTATTAAATAATTTAATTTAATTATCAATCACATCGAAACATCCTTACTAGCCCTTTATCTAGATTAAAAACCATTCTCATTAATTTGGTGAGGAACAGCGTTTTGAGCAGCATTTGCAGACCCCGTCATGCTGTTGGCTATATGCCACTGCAGCAGACGCATATTGCAGTATTAAGGTTAACGATTAATCGATTAATTGATCGTTAATTTAAACAACGATCGATCATGGGAATTTGTGAAAATTGACATCCCTATACACAACATTATATTAATATTTTGTTATTGCTTATTCAGAGAAAAGTTTATGTTTTGACGAGCCTAGGAATCGGAACTAGTGCCAGTTTTTGATATGCGACAGTTCCCGTAGTTCTAAAAGAGGCCAGCTTGAGAGGTTGGTTGCAATACAACACCTAACCACTAGATAGGAGAAATTCTTACACAGGGGGCCTTTAAAATATGTAAATTGGGCATTATCTCTAATAATGTACTAATTTCAGGGTTCCTACACGTTTTCCTTTTCAAAATTCCATACTTTTTAAAAGTTGAACAAGAACTCTTACATTGTTAAACGTCCCGCCACTCGTAGTCTGCCAGGTCTGGGATCAGAGTGAGTACGCGAGGGTTGACCTGCATGTGGGCTGTACTGGTCTTCTCCACTTTTGATCCCTTAACAGGGTTAATGGAGAAGAAACATCTAGGGAAGAGGGTTTGAGGAAAGAGAAACAGATTTAACAGAATAATATAATCATAAAATCATTCACATCATAAAAGAAAACAAAATATAAATATTTCCCTCAGACCAAAGTCAGGAGGAGTTAGTTATTCAATAAAGCAAAACTGTTGGGCATCCACTTTTTAAAAGTTGAACTACAACTCTTACATTATTAAGCGTCCCGCCACTCGTAGTCTGCCAGGTCTTGGATCAGAGTGAGTACGCGAGGGTTGACCTGCATGTGGGCTGTACTGGTCTTCTCCACTTTTGATCCCTTATCAGGGTTAATGGAGAAGAAACATCTAGGGAAGAGGGTTTGAGGAAAGAGACAAACAGATTTAACAGAATAATATAATCATAAAATCATTCACATCATAAAAGAAAACAAAATATAAATATTTCCCTCAGACCAAAGTCAGGAGGAGTTAGTTATTCAATAAAGAAAAACTGTTGGGTATCCACTTTAAAAAAACAAACAGGGTGTACCTCTGAAGAAACTCCAGGGTGGATCGCGAGCTTTGATGGGTAATGAATGTTATAGGAGTAATAACTTCCAAACATCATGCATAATGACTGGATGAAGGTTGTCATTTGGTCATTTACAATAACTTGGTCAATACTAAGCATCATTCTTCTGGCAGAAAAACTGGACTGTCCTACAAGAACACACAAAAACAATATTGTTAACATTTAACATGAAATTATGGGGTAAGAGACAGGGAGGGGTCTACAAAGAGAGATGGGATGGGTGTGTAAGAGAGAAGGAAAGAGAGGGTAAGCAAAGGAGTGAGAGAAAGGGAGAGGATGGAGAGTGAGAGGGAGGGAGATAGAGTGAGGAACGAGAAGGGACAAAGTATGTCTGAGAAAGGGAGAGAGTAAGAGGATAGGAGTGAGGGATACAGTGAGTGCAATAGGGGGAGGAAAGGAGGGAGAGAAAGTGTGTGTGGTGGTGGGGGGTATGAGGGGAACAAGTGAGAAGAGAGGGAAAGAGAGCAAGGGAAAGGGGAGAAAGTGTGCAGTGTGTCTGTGACAGAAGGGGAGAGAGAAGGGAGAAGACAGAATGAGAGGAAAGTGAGGGAGAGTGAGAGAAGAAAGGAGCAAGAGAAAGTGAATGACTGGGGGAGAGGCAGAGATAAGAGTAAGGGGATGGAGAGTGAGAGCAAGAAGGAACCAAAGCATAGAGAGAGTGAGGAGGGAGAGAAAGAGCATGTGTGTGGGGAGGGCAGGTGGAAATAGCCTGGCTCTGCCTGTCTACATTCTTCCGCTCATTTAGGTTTTAAAGGAGAACTCGGTCAATTTTAACATTGAGCTAATTTTTTGTAAATTTGGAGTGCTGTCAATACAGAGAACAACGACAAAAATCGGTGTTGCCTACACTGTGTTATTCTCTTTTTAAAATTTGCACCCTGTTGACTTCAATGGGGCAAGTTCTAAACCTGCTTTTAGCCTCTTTACATCCGTGATGTGTCATTACAAGTGCCCAGCCATGTGAGTGATTCTTTTAGAGTTAACATGGGTGAATCTGACTGCAGTAGATGTGAAAGATATGAATAAAAATGATGTTATTTCAGCCAGCGCAAATACCTGTATTTACTTCCTGTATTTGGTCGAAGTCCAAAGTAGTCGATTGTCGAGTTCGTGCGCGTGATCATAGGTAACTAAACCTATGCGTGATCTCAACAATCGACTACTTTGAACTTCGACCAAATACAGAAGTAAATACAGGTATTGCGCTGGCTGAAATAACATCATTTTATTCATATCTTCACATCTACTGCAGTCAGATTCACCATGTTAACTCTAAAAGAATCACTCACATGGCTGAGCACTGTAATGACACATCACGGATGTAAAGAGCTAAAAGCAGGTTTAAACGTGCCCCATTGAAGTCAACAGGTGCAAATTTAAAAGAGAATAACACAGTGTAGGCAACACCATTTTGTCGTTGTTCTCTGTATTGACAGCACTCAAATTTACAAAAATTAGCTCAATGTTAAATTGACCGAGTTCTCTTAAGTTGCAAGCTTATCGTTCTAGTTGTGTCCCCGTGGTTAACATATGTCATTACCAAACATTAATGAAACTCCAATGATTTCAAACTTCAGACAAGCGTCCACCAATCAGGAAATAAGCGTTTGCCAATGGATCTAGGCCAGACTCTCTGCAAAGTCAGAAGAGTCTGGTATCCAGGCTAAGATGGAAAGGCTGAGGATAGAGCAAGATAGGTAGAGAGAAAGGAGGAAGAGAGAGAGAAAGGGGAAAGAGAGAGAGAAAGTGTGACAAGGGTGGAGAGATAAAAACTTACCACATACAACTATCGTGGGAGTTAAGGCAACTTCTGCGAATTCCACGTCTTCGGCCAGACAGGTTTCATCTACGTAGCAAAACATGACCTCCTCCTTCTCATCAAAGTAGGCCAGGAGAAGCAAGACCATCTCGATGACATCTGCAGAAGACCCTGTGTGTTCTCCCTGATGAATTCAAGCTTGGCCGTGGCTTGGCACAGCTTTTTGTTCTTGTTGGCGGCTATTGTTTTCATATAGTTTAGGAGCCTTTTCCCCTTCTGGTCAACATTCTTCAGAAAATCTTCTTTCAGGTGTATTCCTGTCAGTTCCTGAAAGTGTGTGGTCATTCCAGTTTCCATAAACCACCATGGCCAGTCTTCTCTCATTTCTTTAATTGCTCGTCCTTCATTTACTTCTTTTAGTTGAGTGAAATATGTCAGCTTTCATGATTGATCTCACCATTTCCAGGTCCTCAGTTTGTTGCAGAAACAGATTTTTCAGCTCATCTTTTTTGTCTTGTTGGCTCTGTGTTGTTTCCCGAGAGGCAAGAACTTCACTTCCCATTTTATACATCCGTACGTATCTTGAATTGCAGCTCTTTTTGTCTGTACCATCTCTGAGTCTTCCAGTGTGGATTTTCTCTTTGTGATTTTTGGTGTTGTTTCTCTTCTTTTGTTTTCAAGCGATATTGAATTTGTTTGGCGAGGAATGGTATCCAGCGCCAATGACATCTCCCTCAATGACATCCTGTAAGGATTTGGGGTATCGTGCCACTATCTTTTGGGCTACATCTATGGCGTTTCTTTTACTAATCAAAGCAGAGTCTTTCAGCATTTGCCTCACCACAATCCTGACCATTTCTCTTCTTAAAGCTGGCCTTGGTCTTTGGCCCCTCTCCAGGCACTGCACTAACGCCTCAGGAAAGGAGCTCCATGGGATTTTAAATTTGTCTGTCCAGTCTGGTCCTGCGCCATGATGGGCAGTGTTGAAGGATGAGGTGGTAGAAGGCGACTGAGGAGATTGGGAGGGTCCAGGTGAATCAGCAGAACAATCATCCTGGTCTTTAAAAACAAAACACACAGCAACAACAGTTAAAGTGTAACTACAGAGAAAATTATCCACCGGGTTTTTGTCTGCATTAAAACACCGTGTTTTACTGTGGAGACGGTATTTTTAGCTGATCAACCACTACAGAGCTTGCTCCGGTATACGCTATAGCCCCAAATCGCAAACAGTGGATTGGCTAAGGGAGGTAAATAAAGCGCTCCCCATATAGCATTTTTTAACCAGTAATATTGTTCAAAACAGCACCAAACCTCGTCAGTAGCTTGCTCAGTGTCCCTACACATAAAATGAAGCACCAACAACATAGCTATTGGAGTTTATTTAGAAGTTACGGAGCAAGCTCTGTAGTGGTTTGATCAAAAAATACGTTCGAGGCATTCATGAGGTGTTTTTTTTTACAAGATTATTTTTCATTGACACTCACAATGCTTGAGCTTTTAATAGATAATTCCCACTTGAATCTATGTGCACTGCATATACTGCAACTCACATTTAAACTTCCAGAAAGCCACCGCCTTGCGAGCTTGAATCGGTCTTAAGACAGACGATACATCTTCTTCTTGAATAAACTTGAAGTCTTCTGCTGTTTCTATACCCAGGGTCTGCAGTCTCTCTTCAAGCATATTTTTGGACACCTCCTGTAGGTCTGGGCAGACCTCATTAATGGCACCTCGCAAAAATGTCTCCATGTCTCTAGTCTGGGGGAGAAATAAATATTCAACACAGCAACAGGACATTTTCGGACATTGACAGATTTTCCTGAAAGTTAGCATGCTGATTTGGTCATGTGAAAAACCCATGAAACTGACATTTTGTATGTCTTGGATCAATATTGAAGGAGATTAAATGTGGTTCATTTTATTCTATCTATATTCTATTTTATTATCACTTTTTATTATTAAAATCAGGTTAAGCTACATTGTAGGGTTAGTAGTCTATAATATTTATGAAAAATATAGAGTTGAAAAGAGCTTTACGATAATTTAAGAATTATTTCTGTGTGGCTTATAGTGAAGGAAAATAACAAGTTAAAGCCATAGCCTAGTTCTCCCTAATTTTCATTTGACTTTAGACTTTTTTTAAGGCCCATCTTTTTAATTCTGATCCAAGGCATGTGAATTTTAAATTTCATGCGTTTCTCATATGACCAAATAAACATGCCAAACTTTTGAGCAGTGGTACATTAAATGCAAACATGAGATCACACTGACAAAACACTGTGTTTCAGAGGAATGACTCTGTGCCCATTGATAATGTATGAAGTCAACGGATAGAAATCTACCAAGTCATTGATGTGAACACACATCATTCCTGTACTTAGTGCCACTACTGAGTACAGGTGGTATTTGGCAAGATAGTCAGAATTGTGTGCGTTCACCACAAAATACACAGCTGCATTTTCTCGAATTAAAATGATGACAAGCTCTGCAAGCTCCAAGCACTCATTTTTTGAGACCAGGAAATTGCCCTTCTTATATGTTGTTCCTTTGTACTGAATTTCTGTGGAAACACTGGTATCATTTCCTGAAAAGTGAAAGTCACAAACTGCATTTTTAATGGCTTCACTGTAGAGGTTGGGGAAAAAAGCACAGCTATTTTTAACTTGCAGAAACTGACTACATGCTGATCCTGCTGAAAGATATGCTTGTAACAACTGATGTCTTTCAGACAGAGTTGAGCAGATGTTTTTGAAATTTTTCAAATGCCTTGCACATCTTTTAAAATAGCCATGTTTACTCTCGAAACGCATCGTCCATAGTCTGATCAGGGGACCAAATTTCAAAATCAGAGACGGGTAGTGTCTCAAGTAATGATGTTTAGGTTTTAGAGGAGTGCCTGGAAACAAACTCTTCCTTGACTCCAGATATTCTTGGATCATGATATCCAAGTAAGCCACCTGGCACAATGAAATCTTTTGTGCGCAAACAAGATCAACAATGTCTTTTAGCTGCAAAACTAATTGCCACACATCATCTTCAGCATTTGACACTTTGTCTCCAATTAACACCGGTAACAACCTCAAGAAATTCCAATTCTGGACAGCTTGACCAGACAGTTTTTTGCAGCCAGGTTTGACACAGCATGGCTTAGTAAGCGCATCGGATCCCTTGTATTTGAATTGTTTAATGCGGCGGTTGAAAAGTGAATATGTAAACCATTTTTTGCTCTTTATGAAATACTTCAAGAAGAGGGAAACATCATAGGATAAGACACCCTCAAAAATGTCATGGCCTAAGCATGGTGGTAGACCAGGTTGGCATACATGAAACGCCTGCAAACCATTGAAATCAGAATTCAGCTTTATTCCTCTAACAATTGGTCTGTCTTCAGTGAGATCAGCAACAGCAGAGTTGTAATTATCTGGGTTACGTTGTTGCCCGCAAACATTTGGATTAATCAGAAACTCCCCTTTCGTGACCTCACAGTACCTGCAGAAGTATTTTGAAGTACTGAAGTTTTCAGTAAAGCCACCAATGTTATGAGAGCCTAAATTATCCCCTGCAATACAGAACAAAGCCGCCTTGACAGTTTCTGCACCTACAGTAATTCCGTTTATTTCCAGGTCTTTCAAATCCGACAACATATCTGAGAAAACACTAGCTGTTCCAAAACGTTTGAAGTCGTTTTCTATGCACAGTAACACAAGGGACATGTGGTCGGTGTTAGACCGTACATGAACAGGTAAATTTGCCACCGAAAAGTAAACAGCAAGAATTTTGTGCTTTTTCTTAGCTGAGCCTAGTGGATTTACAATTTCAAAGGCATCCTGGTATAAAATCAGCTTCAGACATTCTGGATTGTCAATAAAGAATTGGTTCGTCTTAAAAACCTGCCCATCAGCTTATGTCACTAAAGACACACGGGTCTGTTTCACAAGACTGAGGCAACACTGAGTTGTTCCATAATTCTGAATCAAGTAAACTGGTCAATGTTTGCTGCACAGGTATGTAATAAGCAAACCTTTCTAACATATTTTCATCATTTCCTAATGAAATTCTTTTAGGTTGAACATATTTAAACATGGAATGGAATGTCTGAGCTCTTGAGTAGGTTGTTCTCAATGGGCCCTTGTGAGAAGCAGAAAACAGATCAGACTCCTTCACACAATCACAGATTTTACTAACAGCATCATCTGTTAGATTCAAGTCATTTTTCAAAAGTAACTGCAGTTTGCTCAAAGTGTAATCCAGGCCTAATTCGTGAACATTTTGCATCTCTTCAACAATAAGCTGTATTGTTGAAGCTGGAATGAGGAGCTCCCTTGCAATTTCAGATACAACAAACAAACATTTCTAAGAAAGATTTCACTGAAATTCGGTGGCAAGTCAGTGTTTTCATCTGCATCATCTAGGCCAGAGCTGTTAAAAGAATCCTCATGTGTTGTGAGAGGAGACTGTGGTGTATTTTCTTTGAACGCGTCACTGATGTTATTGACTGAACATTCTCTATGTTTTCTGGACATGTGTGCCTTAAATGATGATTTCAACGTGAATGCACTATGACAGCCAGTCACTGGACATGCCACAGATCTTCCCTCTGCTATATGCTCATTTAAATGCATTATCAGTTCTTTCACAGTCTGAAACTGGTGCCTACACAATGACATAGCACAACAAAAATGTGTGACAATGGCCGCATTGCTGGATCTAGCAAATGTACACACATTGTGCTTTCGATAGAAATGAGCCTTAAAAGCGGAGTATGTGCAAAATGTCTGCCTGCAACCAGTACCCTCACATTTATACACGCAGCGTGGTTCAGTCCTATGAACTTTGCAGTGCAACACATAACCCTTTAATGTTGCACACGTTTTACTACAAAAACGACAAGAAATCATTTTTGTCCAGGTTACAAACAATTTCTTGCCATAAGTTAGACCACTTGCTAACTACCACTGATGCTAATTACCCAGCACAAGGACCAGGCCAACGGAACAAACGTAACGCTACTTTAAACAAATCATCAATCCACACAATTTTACCATGCACAATTGGTTGTTTTGCAGTAATAGCGTCAGGCAATCATTTTAGCTGAGGTTGGAAATAACTTATGCTTGAAGACATTAACGTTAGACTCTACACATAACTTAATTAACCACTTCAGCTACATCATGGCGTTGAAAAATCCGGACTAAGAAAATCCGGAATTCAACACGACATAGTGGACGCCCACCGACCTAAAATAACTTCTACACGCTATATATCAAAGACACACTTATTTTGTATCGCTCGCTATGTGTTTTTCCACTTACTTCATCCGCCATAAGTGCAGGCAATCATGTTTCTTCCAGCAAAGTTTCTTCTTCTTTCTAGAAAAGTTTGACTGTGGAAAAAGTTTGAAAACCGTTAGCGTTCGTACAGCCACTGCACCAATCAGCAACCAGAGTTTCGACCACGAGCTTTGCACATGGTGTTAGCATGAGATAACGCTGATCACGCAGTTGTGCACGCATCCTTCACGTGAGTACTCCAGTGGAAAAAAACCCTGCGTGCCTCTGTCATTGGGTAGGAGCGGAGGCATGACTTGTGCACGCTGCCGTCACATGCTAACTCCAGTTAAAAAACTAACAAAAGAAAACAAAAAAAACCCTTGCAAGTGCTTCTGTCTCAGTGCCAAGTTTACAGTAGTTATAGTACCGGTAGTAATAGTGGACATTTATTTATTGTAATTTTATATACAGTCTAATTTATAAAGTCTAATACTTTAAAAATGTTTTGTTATCTATCAAAATGTTCTTTTGTGATACTGTTCTTGTATAGAAATGTTTCACTAAAAGCTGTTTTGCAGACATTCATTGCAGCCCACTTTGTTATTGTTCATTTAAGACTTGAAGGGGCTGATGTCCTATTTGCAAAGTTTACAGTAGTAATAGTCCGCGCTCCTACGCCGCAAGGACGGTTTGGACGGTTCGGTTCGGTCATGGACTAGCTGGAGATAGTGAAATTCTTGAAAAGGCTGTTGTTTTACAAGGTCAATATTTGCCAGCCCTTGAAGTTAAAATATGACACTTGAGCACTGAAATTGTGGATGTGTGGAAATAAGTAAAATCTTTATGCAATGTAAATTATTTGTCTTTTTTATTTATTAGATTTTGGATCAGATCAAATATTAAGCAATGTTCCCTGATGGGAAGCAATGTTCCTTGATGGGAAACATGTTTTATTAAATCCATATATTTTTGTTTGTTTAAAATTAATAATTTCTATTTAACTTTTATATATTTGATTGGAGAAAACAAATAATTTCTAATACATATTTCTTAAACGAGAAGTTTTGTTTTGATTAAATCTATATATTTTTGTTTAAATCAAAAATAGAATTTAAATTAATTGACTTTATTCAACATGAAAATTTACTTTGTACCAAGTTTTATAAAATAGTTTTCATAGACATAGAAAATATTGGTTAGGGTAAGTCATCCGCGGGCGGATGCGGCCTGCTAGATAGTTCAATAGATCATTTCTGCAAAAATATATAGTTTTATAATCATAGTTTTACTGTAAAATTAACAGATATAATTGATTTACTTGTTTACAAAATATTACTGTTAAGTTAACTATGTTTCATTTAATTTACAACATATTATTGTTAAGTTAAAAACAATTAAAATGTCATTTTAACATTATGCTCTTGTCTTTTAAATGTAATTGAATATACAATTTAAGTCTGTACAATTTACAGAAATAGATCATTTCTACCAAAATATATGTTTTTATAATCATAGTTTTACTGTAAAATTAACAGATATATTTGATTTACTTGTTTACAAAATATTACTGTTAAGTTAACAATGTTTCCTTTAATTTACAAGATATTATTGTTAAGTTAACAATGTTCAATTGTATTCTCGTTTACGGTATTTCCATGTAGCTATTTTACAGCATTTCAAAGTTAATTTTACGGACATTTTTTACAGTGTATAGTGGGGTTTATCTATAATAAGGGAGCTTGCTAGCTAACTACTGCTTCCTAAATCTTTTATATATATATATATATATATATATATATATATATATATATATATATATATATATATATATATATATATATATAAATGCAGTTTTATGACCATTTATACATGATAAACCAGTATTTATCATGTATAAATATCAAGCAACCTTTGTCAAACATATAGGTGCACCACTACTTTGGCTACTACAACAGGCTTTGAGATTCTTTCTCCAGGTCCTTTAAGAAATGTATGTGTTGGACTGGGATACAAGTGGTTTCTGAATTCTAGGTTTGTGAGGTTGACAGATACATAGAGCTGCTAATTCAATTCTGCAGCAATTTACAGATTGCACTTTTGTGGTATAAGTGAGAAATGCTGGCCAGATTCAGATAAAAATCAATGAGGGTGCTTCTGAATAGGGTGCTCTGTGTAAAGTAGAGACATAATGTTTTTATTATAAACACACACACACACACACACACACACACACACTGGAAGTTCGTCCTCCGTTTTCAAAGAAGACCAACTTCTTCACCATCGTAGAGTAGGGAAGGGGAAGGGAAGATATGTTCATTGATCAGCAACATTGCGTCGTTGGTGAATGCGCAAGTGTCCAACCAGCCCAATGTGTGCTCTGAATGTCCGGTTGCAGTGGGGGCAAACCGGAAGTGGTGCAGCAGCACTGGCGATTGGAATAGATCAAAATAGGCTGTTGAGTAGGCTGGAGAATTATGTTGGCATTAGTGGGCTTGATTTAGCATGCGTTAGGTCATATTTATCAGACTGCTACCACTTTGTATGTGTAAAAGAGGAATTGTCAAATCAAACAAAAGTTTAGTATGGAGTGCCACAGGGATCAGTTTTAGGACCTCTGCTTTTCTCCTTATACATACTTCCTCTGGGAGATATTATCAGGAATCATGGAATAAGTTTCCACTGTTATGCTGATGATACCCAACTTTATATTTCTTATAAACCCAAAGAAAATTCTCAATTCTTCAAATTAGCAGAGTGTATCAATGAAATCAAAAATTAGATGGCCAGAAATTTCCTTGTACTCGATTCAGACAAATAGAGGTACTAATTGTTGGACCTAAAACCTCTAAATATAAGCCGCTAAAATATAATTTGATTCTCAATGGATGTATTGTTATGTAGTCTTCTACAGTGAAGAAACCGATACAAATCCTCTTTTCTATAACACCTAGGTGTTATATTTGATACCAATCTGTCCTTTGAAAATCACATTTCCAATATTTGTACAATAGCATTCTTCCAACTCAGAAATATTGCTAAGTTATGACACATGCTCTCTGTTGCTGATGCCAAAACACTAATTCATGTGTTCAAGACTCAAGACTAGATTATTGTAATGCATTATTTGGAGGATGTCCAGCAAGTTCAATAAATAAACTTTAATTGCTTCAAAATGCATCTGCCAGAGTGCTGACTACAACCAAGGAATATGATCATATTAGCCCAATTTTATTGTTGTTACATTGGCTGCCATTTAAATTTCATATTAATTTGAAAATTCTGCATACAAAAGAAAAAATGAAAAAATGAAAAAACTACATACAAAGCTTAGAATGGTCAAACTCCACAGTACTTAGGTGACATTCTGACATGCTATATTCCATCAAGTTCATTACAATCACAAAATTCTTGCTTTTTAATAATTCTAAGAATATCAAAATCCACATAAGTTGGTAGATCCTTTTCATATTTGGCTCCTAAACTACGGAATAGTCTCCCTAGCTGTTCAGGATGCAGACACACTCACTCAGTTAAAGGCTATTTTTTGGCAGGCATACACCTAATTTATCCATCAAGTCACAATTAGGCTGCTTTAGTTAGGTCTGCCAGAACCAGAAACATCTGTTTTGATTTACATTATAACTATAATACACTATAACTCTGCATAAAACTTAATGGCATCTACACTAATATTATTCTATTTGTTTCCATGGCTCAATTCATATCCCGAGGTTACCAGAGCCGGCCAGATCCAGCTCCGTTCCTGCTTGGTGTCGGACTCTACTGCTACGTATTGCTGAGTGATGACGACAAAATACAGCCTGTGCTAGCCAGACATCACTTCAGTCTTTTGACTTCTGAGTATGAACTAATTCCAACTCCAACTGTAAGACATCGGATACTTCATATTCCACTGCCTGATCCTTGGACTTAGGATTGACCCCACGAACCTCAACGAAATGTCCTGCCGGTTGAACTGAGATGCACTGGATCACCATTTTCTATTGATGGACTATACACTTGAAATGGAATACATAGACTATCATTTAGGGTGCTTTCCCACTGGCAGTTTAGTTCGAAAAAGAGCACGGTTTCCATGAAAAATTGGAAACGTGAAAGCTGTCCTGTAGGAGGTGGTCTGAGTTTGGTTGCAATGGAGCTGTAATGCAATTCGCGTGAACGTGAAAGCAACTCGGACTCAGGTGCGCGCTCTTTCAGGAACTAAAGTAACCTGCGCATGCATTTTAGATGATGATGACATCATTAGTTTTGACAACACACGAGGTTCCACACATTCCTGAAAGTCCCAAAAAAGTAATGACACCACAATGACATACAAGTACAATCAACTCTATAAATTCTGTCTTTCTGTCTATCTATGCACCTTAGTATAAAATAATAATAAATAGTATACATACAGTGGCGATAACTTCACCTTGGACACAAGCGTAAGCGTACAGTGTAAACAAAGATGCAAATTAATTCCTTGCAATCAGCTGTCTCCTCAAAAAACGCTGTTTGCCAGCTGCAGCAAGCCACCTTCCCCTGGACATCATATGAGTTACACCATGAAGCGCACACATACGCAGCTGTCGTTCACTCTGCTGTGCATAATGGCACTAAAATAACACAAAAACAAAAAAGTATGATGAGTCGCATTGTGTTCACCATGCGTGTTTGTGATGATGTAATATGAATGCAAATTGACCGGGGTTCGACAGAATCAATTGAGTGTGAAACCAGACCAACGCTGCTGGGGGAACCGGGAACAGTAGCATTCGGAATTGGACCACAGCAAACGTGCCCAGTGTGAAAGCCCCCTTAATTGCCAACAAAAGCCTTCATTAGCCAACTAACAAAGAGCAATGCATATATGTGAACTTCTGCAGTTAATCCAGGATGGTCTTCAAAATCATTCATCTTAAAGTTCATAAAAAAAAATTTTAACACTAGACCTAAACTCTTACATAATTTACACATTTTAAACCATGACTTGCAATGCACACAAATAACTAATATTGGCTTTATATTCATGTTGTTTAGCTCGAGGGGAACTGGCCCCCACAGTGAGTCTGGTTTCACCAAGGTTATTTTTTTCCATTAACCAACATCTTATGGAGTTTTGTACTCCTTGCCACAGTCGCATTCGGCTTGCTCACAGGGTTCTAAATATAATTATTATTTAATTATTATTATTCAATTTTATTGATATTTAATCAAACTACACAATGATCACTCTAAGACTTTATAGATATTACAGTTAAATTGTATGTTAATGCATGATTTCCTGTAAAGCTGCTTTGAAACGACTTGGTTGTGAAAACCACTGATTTTGAGAACAAAGTGTTCAGTTCACCCAAATTTTAAAATAAAAATAACTAATTCTCTCCACAAATGTCATGTCAAAAATATTCAACCCCCAAAATCAATAATTTGTGGAAGCATCCTTTACCCTTAATAACATCAAATAGCCTAAATGTTTCAGGTAAGTGTTCTCAGGCTTCGGACACCTCTCTGTTGCAATCTTTACACATTTCTCATGAGCAAAACTTCCAGCTCATTGACATTCTTTGGTTTCGGTGCTGCCACTGCTTTCTTGAAATCCCAGCAAAGATTTTCAATGGTATTTTAATGATGGACTGAAACGGTCACTCAAGGACATTTCACGACCCATCCTTGAACCAGATTTTGGACAACTTGGATGTATCCTTGGTGTTATGGTCTTGCTGGAAAGTCCAGTGATCACCAAGGTTCAATTTACACACTGAAGGCATCACATTTTTGACAGAATGGCCTCATACCTGAAATAATCCATGGCGTCAGTCACATAGTCAGGATAACCATTTCCTGCAGCCGCAAAACACCCCCATAACATCACTGACCCACCGCCACGCTTGACCGTGGGGATGGTGTCGTTCTTGTCATCACCTTGCCTTTCTTACTCCAGATATACTGCTGACTAGGGGTATAATGATTTCACAATATACCTTGGTTTTAAAACGTTGAAATCTTCTCTATTGCATAAAGATAAAGATAAAGATTCTGCGACATGTACACGGCATCATATAAACTTGGATAGATAAAATAAATATTTAAATTGCGCCTTCCTCATGTTGCATTTGACGATCACTCAATTTTAAAGGTAACATGCAGGTGTCTCGAGCGCTGTGCGTCACAAGCGCATCAGAGGTCCAGCACGAGCGCAGCGTACAGACATGTCCGAGTATGAACCTTTATTTCTGCCGCCACAGAAGTTGAAGTCCGCTGTCTGGGATTACTTGGGTATGTAAAAGTCCCACGGCACCATCAATATTTATGGTTACCCAGTCTGTAAAATTTGCCTCAAAAAAGTATCGGCTCAAGCGGCAAACACTCCAAATCTTAAAGGGTAACTAAACCCTAAACCAACTTTTTTTAGTTAATGATCTGTAAGAATGGGGCTTTATTAGTACTGGTCATTGATTCAAATAATTTTTTTGACATTTGTGTATAAAGTGTTTTAATTCTACAATATATGGTGTAAAAACGTCTGAGTGCTGCCCTCTTCAGGTTGAACGGTGGCTACTGCAATTGAATTTTCCTATTGGCTGTTTGCGGTACTTCGTGACGTAAGCGGTGACAGCTGATGTAAGCAGGTTCCAGCTCACCACGCCCTTGGTACGAGCTACCACGCCCATGGCAGTATAAAAACCATCTTGTTTCGTCAAAACCACTGTAGCGAGTCAGGAGTTGGAATTGCGAGTATTGAAAACGATCAGGATAGAGTATTTTAGCATCTATTTAGCATAGCATTTATATAGTTATTTAGATTATTTTGTGTAGCCTAGGTAGTTAATTAGCATATTTGTTAGTGTAGTATTGTTAGAAGCATAGTTAGTTAGTAGCATAGTATTGCGTCAGTTAGGATAGCTTCAAGTTAGCGTAGATTATCTGTATTTAGTACAGTGGTCAGGATGGTACGTAGGTGTAATGTTTATCTAAAAGGATAAACATTACTGAACAGCGTTTCGTTTGTTTTTCCTGCACGCGAGTGAAGGTGAATGCGCACTCGGATGCTCAACAGGGAGTTAAAACCGCAGTTTGAGCCAGCGGCTCGAATTGATATGGCTCCGGCCCTGTGTCCACAGACAATTCACCCTCCTCCACTTCAGGTGAAGGTGGGGGAGAAAGGTCCTCGACTTCAAAAGACCGCTCCGTGGCAAAGCTACTTGCGTCATTCCAGTCACTCTCCATTTTAGAGTCTGACAGCAGCTGTCAATTAATCTGTCACTACGGGTCTCAGGTGCACGCCCCCCCCCCCCCACTCAGCCCCGCCCTCGGTTCGTCTCCTCTATCCCCGCTGGTGTCTGCCCACTTTTCGACCATTTTTCAAATATTGCTAGTGGGTGGAGTCAGACTCTGAGCAGGGGTTTAGTTACCCTTTAAGCACCATCCCACGGAATTTGCGGAGATTAATTTTAAGTGGAAATACAGTAGGCTACACAGGACAACACATTATAGCCCGTTTCATAAAAACACCAGATTCAATGTAGTTTTACATGATTTGTAATGACTAGTCGGCTTAAGTTATGTTTATGCTTTCTGTCACATTCACAAATGCAGCAAATGGATTTAATACCTCGTTCAACTTACTACAATGTATATACCAATGTGTTTGATAATACTATTAATGTTTTATTTGAAAAACATTACTAAATAGGGTTAACAAATGCATGGCTTTTTGTGTTCAGGAAATTGACATCGACAATATACATGCAAGAAATTGACAGTGAAACTTTGGCAGAAACGGTCAGTATTGGATCAAATGCCAATAAATAAACTGCACATGAATAATATATTTTCAGTAGGTATTGTAGAATTGAACTGAATCACAAATCACAAATTTTGTGACAGTTATCATACATGAAAATGTCATCCCGTACACTCCTACTGCTGACCCATGGGTCTAAAACTCATTTTCAGTTTAGTGTTTATAAAACATTCTTTCAGGACTCATAGGTCTTTCCAAATTCCTTCTTTAATATTCAAGTCAACATTTCCCTTGGTGAAGTTTTGCTTTCTACCACAACCAATAAGGTTGCTATTGTGCCATATTTAAAAAATGTATGAATGGTGGGGGCCTGGGTAGCTCAGTGAGTATTGACAAATCCAGGGTGTGCTGAGTGACTCCAGCCAGGTCTCCTAAGCAGCCAAATTGTCCCGGTTGCTTGGGAGGGTAGAGTCACATGGGGTAACCTTCATGTGGTCGTGATGAGTGGTTCTCGCTCTCAATGGAGTGTGTGGTAAGTTGTGCTAGGATCTCAGTGAGTAGCATGATTCTCCACATGCTCTGAGTCTCTGTGGTGTCATGCACAATGAGAAATATGATAAGATGTGCAGATAGATGGTTTCAGAAGTGGAGGCAACTGAGACTTGTCCTCCGCCACCCAGATTGAGGTGAGTTATCGCACCACCACGAGGACGTACATAGTAGTGGGAATTGGGCATTCCAAATTGCAGGGAGAAAATGGGATAAAAATAAAATTATAAATTGTGCTTTGTCTATTGGAAATTGAAGTGCCTTGTGAATTGACTTTTAACCATGACCTTTCTTGTATAATGAAATAATGAAATTTTGTGACATCTTATTTTTAATTGCATTTTATTCATTGAAATAAATTTTTACTTACGAAACTAAACTTACATTTTAAAACTTAAATAAGTGCCATTGTAGAGTGGTGGCTTAATTTTGTTTTAAATCAATTACTTGTGTAGACTTACATATTTAAGAAACAGCTACATGCAATAGGGGTTGAATAATTATGACATGCCTGTATTTAAAAAAACTCCTGCTATTTAGAAATAGTACATTATAGTATATTCACACTATGACTTTTAATATGTCACTCAACTGATATATGTTGATGTAATCTTTAAAAATTCTGGGTCATATGTAAAGCTTACCTTTGTAAATCCTTTCTGTCTTGGGGGGTTGAATTATTTTAATTGCAATTGAGTATTATGGCAGGGCGGAGGGCGTGTCGTGATTTCGCACACCTGGCCCCTAATCAGGCTAATCAAGCCTCAGAGAGGGATAAGGGCCGACTGGAAGCTGCAGTGCAACAGAGAGAGAGAGATTTACGGACAGCTGTCCGACACCTGTGTGTTTGTTTTTTTGGTTCAGTTTATAATTAAAATATTATTTATTTTATCAAGCCAGTTCTCGCCTTTCCCTTTAACCACCTTTACAAGTATATATATATATATATATATATATATATATATATATTAGGGATGTCGATTTATTGCGTTAATTCAGTGCGATTCATTTGACAAAAAATAAAGCGTTAAAAAAAATGAACGCAATTAATCGCAATGCCCCCAGACCATAATAAGGAAGATTCCTGAGAAATGCAAGCTTTTAGTACCAGCTGTTTACTCCAGAGGGCAGTAAGTGAAATTTCAGCTGTATGAGCAACGCACAGTTTATAGAGTGAAGAAAACACTTCAGTAGGCAGAAGAACACAAACATGCATTACATTCTTGCATTCAAAACATTTGAAGGAGCGCAAAAAGCGAACTAAGGGATCTCAAGATGTGTTTGAAGATTGAGTATTAAACTATATTTAACTTGACACAATGACCTAAACATTTTATGTTTATGAGGCAAAGCACCCGAGTCGTTACACAAGCATGTCTGATACAAGTGTAAATTGACGGGTCCTTAAACAAGCCCTCATAATAAATCTCAAACTGATTGACAAATTCACTTGCAAAATGGATTGCTGTGTGCCAATGATTGACTTATGTTCAATAATATGGTAGTAAACAATACATTGTATTCTAAAGCCGCTTTTTGTATTGGCTTATCAATGATTAACTCTTCTGCTACAAGAATGTAAAGCATTTTAATTATCTGAATATTTTATATATATATATATATATATATATATATATATATATATATATATATTATATTTAAAGATAATTATGAATAATTATTTCATCATTTTATATTGAATTAATATTTGTATATGCGATTACATTTTATATATATATATATATATATATATATATATATATATATATATATATATATATATATATATATATATATATATATATATATATATATATATATATGTACATATTCCACAACAACTGATCTAGAGTCCTTTTTCATGTTTCACTAATAGTTAAGGTTTAGATTTAGCTTTGGAAAACTGCTTTAATGCAATATTTTGGACTCTTGTCCTGGAAGAGAATGTGTATATTTGCTTAAAGTAAATTTTCCACCAAAGCCATTGTGATTTCATGGGGTCTTTAAGTTCTGACAGTTCCCTGCTGCTTGCAGTCACAGTTCTTGCAGTCAAGTGTGTTCATATTAAGCATATTATTATTTAACTAGGGATGTGCAGAGAAGCCATTATCTGTATCTGTATCTGTTGCAATGGCAAAATTATCTGTATTCAGACATAAACTAATGTGGCCAGGGCTTAAACTGGAAGTGCGGCAAAACTAAATGAAAAGCCCATTTTTAAACATAACACTTTCTTTTTATTGTTTCCATATAGCACATATGCCTTGTATAATTCATAAAATTATATTTTCTTGTATTATTATTATTAACCTTTTAATGCATACCTTATAACCCGGAACGTCATTTCACCCCCTGTTTTTTGAGTTATGCCCACACCTCTTTAGTGTGACTCAACCTTTCTAAATTGAATATCGTAAAAAAAGAAAACACATTTTTGTTTTATAACTACTTTGTTACCAAATGTTTATAGAGTCATGAAAGACCCTAGATATGTAACAGTTTTGTGCTTCCATATATCATATTTTTATGATTATTTCATATCTATATAAGTTTACTATCACAGGATATATATATTTATTTTTTATTACAAGACAAATGAGTACTATATTCATACAAATAAATACTATATCACATTGCTTGTCTGTGTGACAATGGTGAGTTATTAGTATTTCATATGCATGTACACATACATATAAAACATGCTATTTCTTAATCAAGGTGGCGCTGATGTTTCAGTGATTGACTTGATTTACATGTGACATTGCTATTTTATGAAGAAGCAACTATAGGGAGTAAACCATAGCAAGTGTTACATATGAACAGTATCATTTGGCTATTGTTACTTAGGTGTACTTCTAAAATTATGCAAGTTGTGTGTCTATTTATACTCAAAAAGCGCCTGAGAAAATACAGATGTAGCTTATGTGTAGCTCAATATGTATTTGACAATTCATGACATTTCAGTGTGGTGGTGATGAATCCTGTTCTATATTTGTTGCAACATCTCTTTGAAATATATAAAAAATAAAACATCAAAATATATCAGAATATATTCTATTCTATTATTTTATAATTTCTTATTATAATCTAATTTGACACTATCTGGGCATTCATCCATTTGTGAAAGGTATACATGCTGGGTCTCAAAAGACCAGAGTACAGTATTTAATAATGTCTGGTGAAACACCCATACATTTTAAGCTATAAGAATACTTCAGTCAGATGTGAACGCTGAGTGTCCGCTTACAGGACATGTGATGCAAAATTAGTTATCAGCAGAGTGCTGGAGCACTGATGTGCACAGCTGATTTTTCTAACAGCGTGTTCATGTGCATGTGGCTGGAATTATTTGCACTTATTTGTGAGTCCACAAGGTGGCAACACTCACATTTGAGCTGTCACACTCCCAAAAAAGCGCTAGAAGTAGATGTAATCACTGCCAAACATCAGGAGATGAAGCTAGAACCAACAGTGGATGTGCACATTAAGAAAGCATATGTGAGGAGGTCAGGAGATACCTGCATTTGCATAGTCAGTGTCTGAAGAATATAAAGACATCTTTATGTGTCTAAACTCCTGAGGAGAAATTGTCCAGTATCTCATAGCAGTCGTAGCGTGCATGCGCCTACTGTCTGTGTATATGCGCACAGTAAAACAAAGCATACTTTGACAGCCTTGTGTTGGCAGGCCACTCTAAAGTGCACATACACTATTTAGGCTATTCATTTAATTTCATCACAGCCTTTTATGGTTTAATAATCACATATGACTACATCAAGATTTTGATGTTATTTTGATTAATTATTAATTATAATCCTGAAGGATCATGAAATTAGTCTACACTCTTTAGGAAATAAAGTTTTATTAAAACAAAATAAAGAAATAAAAAGCACATTAAACTCATTGCAATATAACGTATTAAAGAAATTACTTCACCCCTCCCTGAGCTCACACACTGCCTGTTCAACTGCTTGAGAAGCGAGTTTGATACAGATGCATGTTCTTGTATATCTCGCTTGAAAGGTTTTATATATTAATGTAGACATTTTAAAAAGTGCAAAATGTGTATGATATACTGTAGTGTCTTAGGTAATGTTACTCTGGACAAGTTCAGATTTGCACAATAAATGGAGACTGCAACACGGCCATCTGCTTTACCTTTGAGTTCAAACGGTGTGCATTTTAATTCATAAAGTTTACACTTTATCCATATTAAGTTCACAGACTTATCATTGCACTGTCAATTTAGATATATTTATTTAAAATATTGCTTTATCCTTGTGCTTGTTGTTGGATAATCATTTTTATATGTTTCTATCATTCGTTAGAAAATTGTTATTCATTTTGAAGTCATTATTTGTGCCTTTCAGAATAAGGTATTCGGCTTTGGGCACATCCCTTTTTGAACCATTCAGTTGTTTTTATTACTGCACTAAGGGCCCTAGCTGACACTATTGCAATCAAAATAATTTGACTTAACTGGGCAGTGGCATTTATACTATATATACTTGGATACATCACTACATCACATATATAGTACTGAAACATCACTTTGAACTGTGATGTTTCAGTTATTCTGTAAACATCCTTTAAATGGAATTCAGTCTTAAAGGAATAATTCACCCCAAAATGATAATTCGCTCATCATTTACTCACCTTTATGCCATCTCAACTCGTATGACTTTCTTTCTTCTGCGGATTTTTAAGGAGATATTATGTGTGACAAGATATATAGTGAAAAAGGAGTTACATTTTTTCAGTTTATCACCCAAAACCAATCATAATGCTCCAGAAGACATGGATTAAACCACTCAAAATATTTGAATTACCTTTATGATGCCTTTAAGTCCTTTTTGGAGATTAAATGTTTTGAACCCAATTGACTTGCATTGAGTGGATATAAAACACATCATACTTCCTTGAAAATATCTTGATTTGTGTTCCACAGAAAAAAGAAAGTCATACGTGTATGAGACGGCATAATAGTTAGAACAAATGAATTATAATTTTTGGGTGATACCTTTAAATGAAAGATTAGTTAAATCTCATAGAGGCTTTTTTCATTAAAAAAAACTTTTCCTCATCTATACAACATGCAAAAATAACAAAGTATTTAGAGACAATTTTAAAAAAACAAATTAAAAATTCCTGTGTGCATTTGAGGTCTGTTGCTTCATTTGTATTCTGACACAGACAAACACTCAACGTTGTGACAAATCCGTTAAATTGCATCAAATAAAACTCTATGCTGTTAGAGTTTAACTCTATATGTTATTTCAATTACTTTTTTACTTTTTAAAACTGTTTAAAACAAAGTTGCCTTTGCAAATTGACCATATACCATTTGCCACTTCCTCATATGGCCTTTTGCCCTAATCTCTCCCTCCACCCTTTAGTCCTGGCATCACAGAACTTACAATAATTGCAGATTTCCCCATGGAACTAATGTGATAAAATCTAAGAAAAAGACAAGGTAGACAAAGAGAAGGATGTAGCCCTAGGCAGAATGGCTAGCAAAGGTCTAAGCCAAGGCAACAAGTGCCTTTGGGACATAATGGGATTTTCAGGGGCTTGCATTGATCTCGTGCATGCATGCCCATTCAGAGTCTTTTGGCAGCCGGATGGCACACTTCAGCCCTCCTCCAGCTCTCTGGTGCACACCAAGAATCCCAGATAGGTAAAATGCTTCAGCACAGGCTACTACTTCTTTGTCTGACAGAGCAAATAAAGAACATTCAGAATTGTATGCCAAAGTAGAAATAAACATTGTAACATAAACATCAAATCAAATCAAATTATTTTTATTTGTATAGCCTAGATTTTTTGTATTTGTCCTTTTCCCAATACACATTGTTCCAAGGCAGCTTTACAGAAAATCAGCTGTAATGTATGTATCAACTCAAAAACATGAATAATCAACACTCCTGGAAACACAAACAATTTGATTAAAAAAAATATGACTCTCTACAGCTTATTTAAAATTTCACAACTTAGTTCCACTGTCCACATATGTACATTTTTACTAAAACTATTTGCTTTAGATTTATTTTATTTTTTTGCATGATTATTAGGTGTTACTAATTTCCGATCAAAAAGGGAAATGGAAAATGTACACTGCAGTCATAATCGGGTGAGGATCTTCACCTGTGGTTACTCTGCATGCTTGGACACCTGTGTAAACATGAGGGGAAATTCATTCCATCCACTAAAAATGGTCATGGGGCCAGTTGTTTCAAAGTATTTGCAAAAAATGGCTCAGAAAATTTGTTTGCTGATACCATTTGGTTTGATATTTTGTATTCATTTGTTCTAATTGTGGCTAAAGTGTCCAAATATTTTCCACTGTATTGCATGGTACTGAATGATTATCATATATTTCATTGTATTTTAAGGTACTTCAAAGAATATCAGGGAATTACCATGGCATACACTATTTTATAATAGAAAAGTTTTGAAACACTTGACTGAAATGTTTCTCATGATCTTAAAATCACAAAATCGTTGATCTGAAGGCGTATGTTTAAATGTTTGAATTTAGTTTTGTAGACAAAAATAAAACTGTGCCACCATATTAATTTATTTCTGGATTTTGTTTAGTCACAACATAATTCCCATAGTTCCATTTATGTTATTCCATAGTTTTGATGACTTTACTATTATTCTAAAATGTGAAAAATTATATAACTATAATATATATATATATATATATATATATATATATATATATATATATATATAATAAAGAATGAGTAAGTGTATGTCAAAAGCATATTATTACCATGGTATCATATGCAAAAATCATGGTAATACCATGACACTTTTTTTAAATACCATGACACTTTTTTTAATTTAGTGTCATACAGTTCTTGCAATTCTGATTTTGCTCTATTTTGGTCCACATCATTATACACTAGAAAGTTAGAAAGCAGTATGTACACTCACAGCAGGCTAATAATTTAGCATAATATATTTAAACAACATTAAACTACTTTTTGTTCATTGGTAACGTGGCGGTATCCACATTCGGAGTGAACATTCACCTCAAACCAGTTTTCGTCATTGCTCTGAATTTTACCATAAAAAGAGCACACACACTTGTTCATTCATCAGTCTTGCCACGTCTGTTGTTACAGCATGTACTGTATATAGACAAGTGGGTTCATTCTCTGCAGCGAGGGCCTCCTTTGTATCACTGGCGGCCACAGAGAGAGAGCTCCAGGGCTTGATGCGAGGGTGGGCAAATCTGACAGCCCACACTTTGAGTTGCTGGAGATGGGAGGGGGAAGGGATTCAGTAGCTCTGTCAGGCAATCTTCAAGTGGCAAATCTTTTCAAAGCTTTGTTATCCACTTTGGGATGCCCCCTCTGACCTCACTGTGGACATGCTTAGCCCTTGAAGGAAATGGAGAGGGATCTAGGGCGTTCTGTATTGTCGTCCGAGGGAAGCAGAGTTCAGACTCGCATGACCGCCATTCCCCAAGGAGCGGTCGGGGTGAAGACCCAGCACAAAGGTGAACCAGGGGAGTTGTCATTGGACACATGAGAGAAGCAGAGCAGCAGAAAGGTTTAATGTCCACAAGGCGACCTCCTTGTTTTGCGAGGCTGTAATACACAGCGTCTATTCTCTCTTTGTATTACTTTTCCTTGTAGAACTAGGTCTTCCCTCTGTATAATTCTCTTATAGCAACAAAATAAGTTCCACTGAATTGAATCAATAATTCAGCTGTTGTTTATATCGACAAATCTGGGAATTTAGCATATGCATAATTACAACAGTTGATAAATGTTTTTATAAAAGTACATTTCTGTATACAAGCATACTGTATGCACAACAAAAAAGCTATTGAACATTTTTACCTTTATTGCTCAGGAGAAAAGATAAAGTTTATTATATAACACAATAGCATGGGCATGGTGTCCCCAGTGTTGGGTCAGTTCCTCAAAAAGAGTAATCCACTGCAAATTACTTCTAATGTGATTACTAAATGGAAACATAATCACATTACAAATTAGTTTACATGATTACATAAATTTAGATTGTAATGCGTTACATTATTTTTTGGCAAAATAATTAAACTACAATAACAAATTACTTTGTAATCATATTAAACTAAACACTGCATATGCGGTAAGTTGTCACTGTCACTGTAATGTATAATACAAAATTATTTTGATTACTGAAGAGATGACTTGCATTGCATTTTATTGTCATTTGTTTCATTTATTATTTAGTCCTTTCAGATGGAAAACATGTACATATATATAAATTATGCGATCCAAAGTGCATTTGGACAGTGGTGAAACACTTTCTTATGATGTTACATTCATACGAGAAGACAGAAAAGCACAAGAAATAGAAATAAACCTTATGTAAATTGACATTTTTACATGCACGTTACTGGGCACAATCATATTTGTTTATGTTATATAAATTATAATTTCTTTTTTCTAGTTAGACCTTTGATATTAGGGCAAAATTTGTATTCTTGATAATAATATTTGTATTGTATCGATTAGATTGATCTTGTTTTAGAAACAACACCACATAAGATATTTAGGTTTTTCAGAGAATGCATTTTTAACATGTATTTTGTCTTACTGTACTGACAGAGTTTTTAAAGTCAAAACAAGTGAAAAAATCTACCAGTGCTGAAAAAGTAATCCAAAGTATTTAGAATATGTTACTGACCTTGAGTAATCTAACATAATACATTACAAATTACATTTTACAGCATGTAATCTGTAGATTTCAAAAGTAACACTCCCAACCCTGACTGTGCAACATATCATAAAACATCCTATTATAGACTTTTCAGGACAATTTAAACAGTAAAACACTTATGAAACACAAAACAATTCATGAAACAGCAAAAAACTTTAACCCATTCTAGTGGCCAACAAATATTGGAAGCAATAAATTGTATCCATTTATAAAATTTAAAATATATGTGACAGGAGGTCATATATTCCCCCAAACTGATATTTATGAGGAAAAAAAATGGTCCCTTGTCTGTTCAAATCTATTTTCATTTTATAGTTGACCCTTGAATGTATACCAGTGTGATTTTGTGTGTGTGTGTGTGTGTGTGTGTGTGTGTGTGTGTGTGTGTGTGTGTGTGTTTTCCCTTGTTTACCCAAGAGCCATTAGAAACTTTTTAATTTGGGAATTTCAGTTTGAACATCAGAATTCGCAAACATTTTCTTATTTATGAGGGCTTTAAACTGGTTGTTAGAAACCAACATACAACCCACTGTTACAGAAAGCAGACTTTGTAATTGGACTTTTAATACCTTGTAGTTATAAAACCTTATAGTTACCAAGCTATAGCCATTGTGACAGCCAGCCCATTCGCCCTTATCTTTGCATCTGTTGTTCAAGAAATATGTTCTGGGTTTCTGAGACTGGGTATCTTATGTAAAACAAGATTCAATTGATTTAAATTCCAGCAAATAAGTTTAGATTTTTTTTTTTTTTTAAAAAAGAGCTGTGCAAATTCTTTACAGGCATAGCCTCTTTTGCAACAACTGACCAGAGATAGCGTTAAGAACAACGTCAATAACAAAAATCAAAGCAAAATGTAACCACCACAAACATTAATACTTTTCTAAACTAAACTCTCCACCAGTCTAAGTTTTACCCCAGAATATCTGCTAATCTCATTAAATGAAGTACCATCACGATGCTGAGTGTGGCTATGCTGAGAATTCTCTCTTTTCTCCTCTTGTTTCAGTGGTTTCAGGAAGGATCATGGTAGAAGCAGGTGTTGCACACTTCTCTATTATGTGCCAAATCAAACAGCCACCCAATCCCTGACATCACCCGAAACACACAGTTACAAATGTGCAACAGTTGGCTATTTCCAGATCTGAAAGCCGACACCAAATCCATCACTGTGGTTCATTCATCAGCAAGGTGAAGAGTAAAAGTTGTGCCCCAACTTCTTTGATTTAACCCTTGCTTTGAGATACTGCCCAGTTTGTGGTTCATCCCTGGCATGGCAATAGCTCCACACAAAATGCAATTAAAAGAGGCTGCCGTCTCTTTCTCTGTTCCAGACACTTTCACTCAGGGCTTAATCCATCCCCCAGCTTTAAGACCCCAATGTGATCTGGGACAAACAGTTCCCATTCACACCGCTTCATCCTGCTCTTTTGTGTTCTTAATCGTTCTTCAGTATTAAGCAGCCGTGGCACACCGATCCTCTTACTAACACACAGCCTTGACGCTTTGTTTGGTTCAGGCCTGCCGTTGCACATCACCCCCATCCTCTGAGCTGCACGCTGCCACTCTCCTGCGTGAGAGGCACTTTTTCATGTCGCACAGCTTAACCCATGTCGCTTCACGTGCCTGTTGTGTACCCACAGACATGGAAAAAGGGGCCCTAACAGACAAATAGTGATATCTTACAACCTTCTCAATCACTATGGAGCCCTCAATATAATTTTATGCACTCACAGGCAGGTAGTCAATGCAAAATAGTTCAAAATGGTTTATATAACTGAAAACCTAAAATAAAGGTGCAATTATGCATGTTAATAAAATCTACTAAATCAAAACTAAATCTTACATACTAAATATTATAAACACTGCAGATATTTGCTAAAATATACTTAAGTAGAAACAGTTGTTGTGCTCAAACAGGATTTGTATAACTTCAGGTGCAAAGAGACAAGAAAATGATATCCAAAATCTACAAAAGATGCTGTCTGCACACTGAATGACAAACAGACTGAAAAAGGTCTACCAAAAATATATTTAACTTTGAGCTTGCATAGTGAAAAAGTGCAATTTGTAGTGAGTTAAAAACAGACCAGCAAACAAACATTTCAGCCCATAGATTTCTTCAGTGCTCCAAAATATGCTTAAAGCACAAAAATTGTTGCCTAATTCTAAAATTAATTCAGTTAAAAAATGAAGAATTCATTTTCAAATTTTCAAATTCAAATGTAAAAATATAAAGCCATCTAACTGGCATCTACGTGTGTAATTACAAATAACACATGTTGGTTATGTAATAGGCTTTTGCTTACGTATTGCACATGTTGAAAAAATTATTAAGTGACTAAAAAAATTAAATTACCAAGTGCACATAATTAATAATAATAACAAATTAGGATGGAAAGAAACTCAAAACTAAAAAAAATAACATAACATCCAGTTGCTTTTGAATTAATTTATATACCAACCTAAATAACTCTTAACCTTCATGGGCAAAGAACTATAATTTAATGTGTAGAATTTACACATTAAATTCTCTGGATTACACTCTTCTCTGGATCACTATTTTTTTTTTTTTAAATCGCTCTTGTAAATGACTGTTCTGATTATAGTAGATGCACAGTTTGGTAAATCAAACGTTCAGATATATTTTAAAGATAATAGTCTTTGTGACTAATTGGATATAAAGTGCAAATGTATGCACTAACGTGCTTTATGGAGAAAGCCTAAAGCTGAATGAATTATCATCTGCATTACAATAGGTATAATTTCAGGTCTGATTTCCAACCATTTCATTCCTTTAAAGACACTTTTATTTCAGTGCGCTGTTAACAATGAGAAAGAAAAACAGTATAGAATATTTTAAAGCCATTAAAAGAATATTTTCCCCTCACTTTGCTTCAATTTCCCTCTGTCTCTCTCCAAGTGCCCCTCCACACAACTCAGCCACACAAACAAATGCAAATCACTCTGAAAACTTTACATAATGTAACTTGGACCCCTATTTTAGAACTGGGTTGAATGGCTCTTAAAGGGGGCCTAATTAATCTAAGTATAGAGGCAATGGGCCCTCTTGGAATTTTTTCCCTTCTTTCTCAGTGCAGAAAGAAAGAATAGGATCATGCCTCCCCTTTCTGTCCAGAGAGGAGTCCGCCTCATTCAGCCATTTATGTTAACATTACTGAATGTTATACCCTGTGGGTGAGCAATATCAATCACTCCACCTTGGTCTTCATTACTTTTAACTGTTGTAAAATGTGCAATGGTGCAAAGGTGCAAAAAGATATATAGCAATATTCACTGTTGTTTTGGCCTGCACGTTTTAAGCAGCTAAGAAAGCCTGGTGCTAGAGTTGTCAGGTGCTGGGGTGACCGCGGAGAACAATGGAAGAAGAGAAGCAGAAGGCTCGAGATGAATGCTTTTGGTAAATCAGTAATAGAGCTAAAGGGCATAGCCTGTGGGGAATTTGCTGGCTTATAAAAGAGCTTTAAGAGGCCTTCATTCATATGGACCCAAAGAGATTTGAATTGCCCCCTTCACAATCACTTGAAAGGCAGAGCTCAGGGTGTTCTGAAACAAAGTGGAAATCATGCTGCCTTTCAATGGCTCTAATAAGCTTTTAACTATTTTACATTATGGCGTTACCCTCTTCATCTCCTCTCCACAAGGCATTGTTTTGCCATGTAGCAGGCCAACTTAAATGTCTGATTTATACTTTTCTTCACAGTCTGAAGAAAATTCAGTTTTATTTTATAAGGTAGAAATGGGGTTCATTATTTAACTGGTCAATCTAGAAAAAAGAGGCTAAAGTGATCTCTTGACATCATGTATGCTTCTGTGACTACTAGGTTTTGCATATTTGCTACGAAATGTACAATCATACAAAAAGCACTGAAATTCTTCTAAATCTTTTTATATTATTTAACTGGTCAATCTAGAAAAAAGAGGCCAAAGTGATCGCTATATATATATATATATATATATATATATATATATATATATAAATCGCAAGATCAATCAGATTAAAAAAGGTTCTCTATGGATAGCAACCAGCCTTAGCTGCCTAAAGGCCATGAGTCACAGACAGCATCTCTGTTGCCATGGTTGTTTTTATTGCCCTGGAAATTGCTCCTCTCCACAGTCTGCAGGGGTCATGGGTTCACTGTAGCCTGGCTGCACCTTCAACTTCTGCACACCATTGCAGGGGATGATGGGTGGAGATGTGAGGGAGCCAAAAAGACGCACAGCCAGAGTCCCTCGCCCTCTGGATGACACTCTAAAATTTGGGGATCCCTCGGTTGTGTGGACATTAAGAATTTCATGGTAATTGTTGAAGACAAGGAGGAGGGCTTGACCTGCTCTGGGCTGATTTAGTTCTCATCAAAAGCCCATAGCCTGTGACCATTGATGCTGGGCCTCAGTGATTGGTCTTCTGAGAGGAGTCGGAGAGTGGACCTTTAGCAATATAGAGATTAAAGTGTGCTAAAAAGCCTTAAATGACATGCCTTTTATTCCAGAATTTAAATGTTAATTTAATGTTAATGTTAATAAAAAGCTAATTACCTATATATATATATATCATTAAAAAATAATCATATATAAAGTGGGCTGCTCGTTGCACAATTCTATTTGTCTTTGCAAACATATTTCTCGACACAACTTTAATAAAGTGTGAGCAGCAGTGTAAATGAAAGGGGACCGAATGCATCCAACGGATGACCATGGTGTGTTCTGAAATTAGACACAATTATTTATTTTCTACAATGTTAAACACACTCACTGCCAATGCTCATTGTCAACATTCTGAAGTGCCACTGAGCACAACTAACATAGTTTTCATCAGACAAATATTATTTACTCTAGCCATCATTGTGAGCATGTATATTTCATAGAGCCTACACAATGTCAAATAGAAGTATGTCATTTTGTGGTTTGACAGCTTGAATGAAAGACCTATTCAAGGCTACATACAGAGAAATTGCATGATAAACCGCCATTTCTAATCGTTCAGTTTGCACAGTTACATCAGTTTCACTAACCTGCAAACTCAACAATGTCACTTTCTTCATTCTTGAAGTAGTACCAAAACTTTGGACTATCATCTCCTGCACCACTTCTGCTCCTGTGTGTGTGTGATTCCGCAAAATGTTATATTTCCCCCTTGTGGTCTCCCAACGATATATGCCAGACTATTAAGCAGAGGGCAACCGAGTGTATTGGAAAACACGCAAACTGGGCTTCTAATTTAAATGTCGGCTAATTTGAATATATTGATGCCTCAAAAATATGTTGATAAAATAATGTGCCAATCAATAATCGATATAACGATATTTTATGATAACCCTAATATATACATATATACGTATAATATAATATATATATATATGTGTGTGTGTGTGTGTGTGTGTGTGTGTGTGTGTGTGTGTGTGTGTACAGGTGTTCCTAATAAAGTGCTCAGTGAGTGATATATATATATATATATATCTTTGTAAACTGCCTTAAAAGATGCCATATACTGTAAATAAATATAACCTTGAATTTTAGATTTATTTTCCAATTGGTAATATAATTACCGATATTTAAAACGTGCTTGCCAACTGACATCATTCACAACTGACAAATGATAGAATCCAAATAGCCTGTTGCCATATAATTGATTTATTGGATGGTTATCTACAATTCTAGGTCAGCAGAGAGCAGAGTAAGACATCAGTCTTACTACGGCATAGCATTGGTGCAGGTGCAGGGTCAGTGAGAGATGGAAAAAGGGGGGAAGAGGTTATCTTGTGTTGCACTGAGAGGGGAAAAAGCACATCTGTTTATCCAAAGCTGTGGCTTGGATTGAGTTTCCCTGATTTTTATCTTGAGTCTCGGAGGAGCTGCCTCACCAATGGGAGTGGGATAAAAAAAGTCATCTATTTAGCCAAGAATCAAAGTTTTCATTCGGGCAGCTGCATGGCTTCCCTTTTGACGGACACTTTTCAGGGGGCTGGTTCTTCTGGCCCCTGAGGAACATAGAGGGGGCAGGTGAGGTGTAGGTGACAGTGCGTGGTGATACTTGCAAGAGTTGCTCCTCCTCTACCAGCCACTCCAGTCTAATCAGACAGCACTTAACACAGTCTACAGCACTTGTAACCTGCTGCCCTCCACTTCAAAGCCACTTTGAGATGCATCGGTTTCAAGCACAGTGCTAGTGTATTGGTAAGAGGACATATTATGATAAGATCATGTGACCGATAGCTAAATGAGATGGCTGCTGTAGGAAGTTGATCATGTCAAATTAATTGAACAACATATCTCTGCAATAATAGCATACATTGTACTGTGACACATGTGTTGATTTCATTGTCAGAAATTAACTTGTCGATTTATGAGCAATATTTGCGACCTTGATTTAATTTTTAGCTGCATTTTTATTTAATTTTTTACCTTTATGGGGGCATATGATTTCTAATCATACAAAAATAATGAATGATCATATATTAGATGCAACAATTTGTATAGCAAGGCTTGGAATAGAATATGAAGAGATGCCCCCCCCCCATTGAATTTTGGAGCCAATTTTGTCACCTTTGGTGCCATTTTTGCCCCAAGCCCCCATTCATTTCTGATACTTGTTGATATAGTTTATATGTAGGCTACAGTAGGTTCTAAAAGTCTGAGACCACATTGAAATTCTCGGATTTTGTTTTAAATCAGGATTTTGACAAAAACATTTTTGATTTTGGACAAATTAAAAGAAAGCTTGTGGATGTTTAAGATTGTGCAATATATATAGGTCAATTTTGTGAAGTTGGTCATGTTAACTCCTTTTACCAAAGGTCAGATTTCCACTGAAGCGCACAAGATCCTCTTTGGATTGTTCTCAAATCATGCTGATAACATGGATTATGTGGTACTGCACATTTGCAGTCCATGCCAGCTTTAGTGCATGCTGTCATTGAAGCAAATATAACATACGGCATACTGAGAAAATCAGAAAAGAATTACGTGTTTAAATTCTCCTCATCTTAATATTTACAATGATTTTTTTTACTGAACTAGGAAAATTAAAAAAAGAAGTATTTTCACTAGTTGTTCACTTTTAGACTCTATATCAACACATAAAATTGAGGTTTGTCATAAAGTCACACACAGAAGTCTTTACAAAGGTACAAATGAGGGTGCATGCATACGTGTGTGTTTAGAGGCAGAGGTAGAGTGTAGGTGTGTGTTGGTGGCTTTCCATTACAAATGAAGACAAGATATCTTTACTTACTGCAGGCAGCCACTTGGAACCGCTGGCCCTTAGGCAAGAGCCCTCTGTGTCTTTGTCATCCTCTCGTTCTAAAGTGGACTCCTCAAGCCTTTAACCAGAGGGATGGCCTCTTCCTCAAGTTATGGGTGACATATGCCTAATCTACCATAGAGGAACATCTGCACTCACTGCCTCAGTACAGGTGTAGGTGCTTCTCAAATGACTAAACCAATGATGCAGCCACTGGGGCAATGCATTATAGTGTCGCCAAAGCACTGGATACACAAAATAGTATCACTTTGCATTAGCGAGTGACCACTTAAAGTGTAAGTTCACCCAAAAATGAAAATCCTCTCATGATTTACTTACCTTTAAGCCATCCCAGCTGTTTATGACTTTCCTTCTTCAGCAGAACCAAAGTGAAGATTTTTATAAACACATTTCAGCTCTTTCTTCAGCTTTTTGTCCATACAATGGAATTATACAAGTGCTATTTGACAGTCCAAAAGGCATATTTAGGCAGCATTACAGTAAGCCACATGATCCAGTCAATCAATTAATGTCTTTTGAAGCAAATTGATAGGTTGGTGTAAGAAACAAATCGATAATTAAAATGTTTTTAACTTTAAATCGTTGCTTCTGGTTGCTGTTTGAAATGACCTAACTCTCGCGTGACATTCGTTCCTAAACAAAATGCGTGCTTCCGACTTCTCGCGCGAAGATGCCATTTTGCTTACGTCACTGATGCATCGACTGCTGGCAGGAAGCAAAGAACATTTTTTAAAGTTAATAAAGTTATAAAAAAAAAATTTACACAAACCAATCTATTTGCTTCAGAAGACATTAATTGATCGACTGGAGTCGTGTTACATTTATGCAGCCTAAATATGCCTTTTGAACTGTCAAATAGTCAGCAGACTGATGGCACCATACATTGTATGGCACCTTTTGTCCATACAATGGATTTTTGTCCATTGTATGGACAAAAAGAGCTGAAATGTGCTTACAAAAAATCTTCACTTCGGTTCTGCTGAAGAAGGAAAGTCATACATGTCTGCGATGGCTTAAAGGTAAGTAAATCATGAGAGGATTTTTATTTTTGGGAGAACTAACATGAGCATAACTGATTTTTAATGTTCAGGTGAATGTCCAAATTAAAGTGTTTGAACTTATAGTACTTTAACAATCAAGTATTTTCTAGATAGATAGATAGATAGTGTTTATTTGGAGTTTTGAAGTTCAAGTTGAAGTTTTTCCTAATGTTCAGTTTTTGTCAGAACTGATTTTATTTTATTTATTTTTTTTTAATCAAAAACACTTTATATTAACATTCAGCAATACTGATAACTACAGGTCACCGTGGCATCAGCAGAGCATTAAACTCATAACTAGATTGGAATTTAATAGAATATGACATGTTAGTACAAAATAATACTGGGTAATTGACTATGGGGACATTATTTTTTGTTGCCACATTTTAAATGTCTAAGACATTTTTTCCCTGAGCTTTTAATTTCTGACCATGGTGTAGATATTACTGATCTATATTATTACTATTATTATTATTATTATTATTATTATTATTATTATTATTATTATTATTATTACAGAATGTCACTTTTTACCTTTCAGTGTTTGTAAAGCTACAGCTCTGAGCATAATTTGCTTTCTTACATATTTGCAAATCAAAGCGATGACATGTTGGCATTAGCATCCCAAAAAGTGAGTTTGATTTGAGGAAAGGTTTGCATGCTTTAGGCTAAACTCACTATTATAATACATCCATGAGAAAGCTCCTAGCAAGGAATAAAACACTAATGAACTAATTACCACCTCATAAACTCCAGGGGAAAGCACAAAGAAAGGATGCTTGAGGTGTAGGGAAGACAACAGGATGGGCCAAGCAGCCCATGGCAGAATACAGTTGGTCTGGATTGAATCCCCTGTCATCACATGGAACAGGGGCAAGAGGTCCTTTGACTTTTGACATTCCGGACACTCTGTGGATCTACTCCATGGACAAGTGAGGACAAAACAAAGGTTGAACTGTCATAAAACTGACTGTAGGAGGATTCAGAGGGAGGGTCTGGAGAAGTGGGGCTTTAGTTCTAACAGACAAAGCAAGTGGGTTTACAGTACAAATTGAGAACAATGTTCAGGAATTTATAGTGAGATCAATACTATCCCATTGTGTCCACTAAAAAGACTAGCTGAAAGCTCACTCTAATTCTATAGAATGTTACTTTTCCCTTAGTAACTTTCTAGATGATAACTGTTATGAGGAATGTATGCACCCGAATAGACTTTTCCTCTATTGCATTCCCACTCACAATAGTAACACCCATAGTGACGTCATCTAGTATCGACAATTTTTCTTCTGATGTTGTTTGCACATGCAATACATTAGCAAAAGCAACAACAACAACAAAAAATCAACAACACCAATGGAGAATGCCAGGATTGGAGCTACACCTTTGTGGGTTGTTTTACACACACTGTGGCTGCATCTGAAAATATGGGCAGCTGCCTAATCAGTTAATGATTTAAACAACAGCGTTTTTGGATGAATGGAACTCTTTAGGAAGCTGGTCTCTGAATAGTTTAAAAAGCAACTTATTTTATCCTAATTCCTTATACAGCCTCCAAAGGCAGTGTTTTCCATTCTTTTACAATAAAGGTTTTTATCACTCAGCTTAATTAACAACATAATCACTCATTAACTTAAAGAAGTTTTGATGCAAGTTAACCACGCAGTAACAGACTTATGTAAACTAGATTTCATGATGATTTGGTGTATGAAATGAAGATCCTGAGGTTCAGGGAAGAGGAAGCAGTAGATGGCGATTCCTACACAAGAATGTCCTTTTATTTGACACAAAAACCACGTTCGCTTCAAGCGCAACGGTTTAGCTTCAACATAAATATAAACGCAGTGGCCAACACACACATAGCTTCTCTGCTGGACTCTTTCTCATGACTGCCGCCGTCACTTCTCCATAAAAGCCCCAATTACTCTTCAATGAAACACATGACAGGTGTTAAGCACTGGTGGAAATCATTCACCACTCATCTTCCCTGCTTCACTCTCTACAGTACGGCACTCGGCCACGCCTCCGCCTCCACATACACCCACCAACCTACACAGGCCGGATAGTACCTCGGCCACATTTTCTATAATCCACACAAAACCGGACCGTCACGCCATCTTAGGGACTAAGACTATTACAGTTTCATTTTCTGTTAATGCATGACATTCTGTAAAGCTGATTTGAAACAACTTGTGTTGTGAAAGGCACTATACAAATAAAAATTACTTGACTTGACTTAAGACTACTGGACTGGCCCAACCACTGTGGGATTCTTCTATTACCCCCATATCAAGCATAGCCCTCAATTACTTCCACGCTACCTTTTTTGTGTTCGGGTAAACAGTAGGGACTGCGTACACTACTCCTGGGGTCACTTCGATAAGGTTCTGAATGAGATTCGTACACCCGAGAAGAGGCAAGAACACATCTGAGAATTTTCCTTGCAACCTGGCAACCTCCGCGAATTGGGACGGTGAGAGGTGGTCTCCAAAGGGAACCGGGATGACTCGATCTGTGATTTTTAAATTCACCTCCGGACCGAGCTCCTCCCTCTCTGCGACTACCATGACCAAAGTCACGGGGACCGCCTCTATAGTTTTAGGTGGTTGAGGTGGTAAATCTGATATGCTCTACCTCTATTCATATGCGTAACCTCATAATCAACTTCCCCAACTCGCCGTGTGACCTCAGAGGTGTAATTCAAAGTAACCTCAAATTAATTTAGAGCATGATGTGTGTAGTAATACAAGGACTTTATCTCCCTGGGTAAATTCCCTTGTGGTAGCAAATTCTCCTGTGGTAGCTGCCCCAATGTGTGTATTTTTGCACTCAGGGCAAGAACGTTTTGAATTTAGTTTTTGTTGTTTGAAGATTCATCCTCCCAATTTTCCCTCATGATGCCTAAGACACCACAAGGCTTATGCCTACACAATAATTAAAATGGGGAGAATCCCGTGGAGGCTTGCGGAACCTCTCACACTGCGAATAACAGGGGTTCAATCCACTTCATGTTTTTCAGGGTTTGATTAAACCGTTCGACCAAGCCGTCCATTTGCGTGTGGTACATGCTTGTCTGAATCGATTTAATACCCAATAATTCATACAGGTCATGTAGTGTATGTGACATAAAAGTAGTACCTTGATCATTGAGGATTTCCTTGGAATCCCCACTCGGGAGATGATTCTGAAGAGTGCCTCCGCAGTCCACCAGAACCAACACAAAATTATGTCTGCATGCTGTCCGCTCTAATGGCCAGACAAGGTCCAAAGCAATTCTTTCCAAGGGGACCTCGATCGATGGAAGCAGACAGAAAGGCACTCTAAGTGTGGCCGGTGGATTCAACAGCTGACATTCAAGGCATGGTGTCTGCGAACACCTCTGTGAATACCCAGAATAGAAATGGGCTATTAGATGGTTTAGCATTTTTTCTCACCCTAAGTGACCCACCATCAGATTATGATGAGCCGTCTGGAATAACATTTCCCAATGGCTCTTCGGTATCTTCAAATGTGTTGTATCCTCTTTTGTCTGAGCATCTTGCATCACTCGATTCAACCTATCAATAATAATAGAAAAGTATGAATATTAAATCATTTTCACTTGATCAAAGGCGTGCCTAAGAGTCTCATCTCGGGTCTGCTCCACAGGGAAATCCTCAGCATGGAATTCTCTAAGGGCTGGGGAAGCCGGGTCTTCCCCCTCCCTTGCATCATCCTGGCACGGAGCTGACAGCCAGCGAATTGCAAACCACACACTGAGATTCTTTGGTGCACGACCCATTCACACATAATCTCCCCAATAATGACTGAAATGCCAGCCAATTAATTCCAAAAATATCGGATGGGTGAGACAACAACTTACCGCTGCCTCTACTCTATATTATTGCCCCTGGATTTGAATAGCCACGGGCACTAAGGGATATTCGTGAACGTCCCCATGCACACACCTCGGCTTCACCTTACTTGCTGTACCCAAAGCCTCCCAAGTGAATCGCATTGGCGAATTGAGGTTTGATTACAACTGGAATCCAATCTTGAACACCCCCTTGAACACTCTGATACACCCATGCTCAATTAGGGGCGGTATCCGATGCATCAGGGACCCAGACCGACATGCCCAGAGCCATCACCGAACATTGGTCCTGTAAGGGCCTGGCTTCCCACAGCGCCAGTACACCAGCCCAGACTTTCCCCCCGCACCTGTGGCTACAGATTCTTCAACCTGATGGGAAAGGGCAGGAGACACAGACGATGAGGTAGAGGTGCCCGGAACCCTCCGGGCCCATGGAGCAGGGTTTGGGTGAATAAACCCCTGTCACTGTGGAGCAGGGACGGGAACAGGGCGAGGTAAGGCAGGGGAAGAGAGACAGCAGGAGAAGAGAAAGAGAGAGAAAAATCTTGGCCATCTCCCAGATACGCCATCAAGTGGTCCTCAGCAAGGTGGACTGCATCCTCCAGTGACATCGGGTGGTGGCACCGGACCCAACTGCGCCACAAACCATTCCAGCATCAACAAGTTGATCATTACCCCGGTGTCGCAGTCCTCAGCTAGCAACCACCTCTGGCAGGCAACACGGAGCTGCTGGGCAAAAGTGAGTGGCGGTGGCGTAGTGGCGGTGGCGTAGTGGCTAAAAGCACAGGGCTGTTAATCAGAAGGTCGTTGGTTCGAACCCCAAGTCCACCACCATTGTGCCCTTGAGCAAGGCACTTAACTCCAGGTTGTTCCGGGGGGATTGTCCCTGTAATAATTGCACTGTAAGTCGCTTTGGATAAAAGCGTCTGCCAAATGCATAAATGTAAATGTAAATGAGTGGCTGAATTCCCCATAGGTCAGCACCCGGAAGCGCTGACGATGTTGCTCGGGGTTCCAGCTGACCCGCTGTACACTAGCAGGTTAGCCACCAGCAGTTGTTGGGTCACCAGCTGAGCCTCCCCTGACAAACGTAATCTCCCCTGCTTCACTTTCAACAGCACGGCGCTCGGCCACGCCTCCACCTCCACAGTGTATAATAGAGTTAAAATACCCTCTCTCATCTTGATAAACATTATTACTTATACCAGTTATCCCAGGAAAAAATTGATGTAGTAGTCAAGTAATCACTTTGTTATCTGTATAGTCACAGTATAGATGCGATGAAAACTCAAAGCGTGTCTCCCGATAAAGTCACGCAGCAGCTCTGCTCACCCCTCAAACACACACACATATGTGAAATGAGTGATCCTCTTTAGATACTGGTTTTCTGTTATTTTTGTTAATTGAATTGAAAAATAAGTGCAAATTCTCTGAATAGCAAGTTAGCAGCTTCAAGATTGTTTACAAATTGCAGCTGTCGACTCTTAGTGTTTCACATTTCTTTGTGCGTCATAGGTTTTAGACTAGTCACAGGCTGCAGCACCTCATACAGTCCCTCTGCTGGGGTACCTACCCCAGAGTAGGAGATAAAAAGTATATATTAAGTCCCTCTAAACAGCTAAAAGGGACAAAAGTTCCTCATGTGTGAAAATGACGAAAAGTACTAGTTCTGAGGAAAATTTCCTAAAATGAGATTTAGTCCCCCCCAAATAGTTGCTATTTGAAACAGTCCTGATCCGTGAGGCCATTGTTTACAATATCTAAAGGTTTATTATGAGGTAATTTGATTCAACATAAAATAATTTTTTAAATGTTTAAGAATTACATTGCAAGAATAACTGACTTCATCACATATTTTAAGACTTTCTGTCTTATCAGACAGTTATCATCAAGATATTTAAATAAATAGTTTTTCCAGTAACTGTCGATTTAGTGATAGGATGATGTACTGTACTGTACTGAAAGAAAAATAATACAAGAGCTCATATAAAATATTTTAGAGGTTATGAAATGCCAAGCATGATTTCAAAAACAGACAATTGGCAAACCAAATTTTCTGAAGTGGTTATTTTCAATCAGTATTAAGTGTGTACTTAAATGTTTCTCAAAATATCTGGCAATATCAAAAGTTAATAAACTTTGCATATGGGGATATTTTTTTTAATTTTACCCATATCTAAACTATATCACTCATGGCCCCACAGGAGTTAATGTGGGGTCAAATGCTATGCTAGCTGCCTTACACTTTGGGACAAAACAAACAAACAAAAAAGCATTTTCATTAAGGGGGATTTTTAGTCCAGTGGCACCCTATACATAAAAAAGCACATTAACAGCAGATCAATTTCCTGTTTCAGTTTCTTTTTTAACTGTAAATGAGCAGAGAAGAACAGTTTGTGACACCTGTCTCCCTAATCAGACTTAAAATAATCCTCTATTTTCCAAACAAACCATTAGCTACCTTAATGATCCTGTGCTGCTCTTCTCTGACACTTTCAGGTCCATCACCTTTAGATCAGTGCAATCCTTCCCTTTAGCACCTAAACAGAAAGCTTCACACCTTGTAAGGGACAAGGTGTGAAGCTTTCTGTTTAGGTGCTAAAGGGAAGGATTGCACTGATCTAAAGGTGAGTTTGCAGAGGGCAGGACCATGCAATTTTCAGCACTCATCTGTTAATCTCTGTTTAGGATAAGGCCAAACAGAATTAGTCACAGATCTCCAGGGTTTAGGGGAGCAGCCTACAACCCAAAACAAGCAATCAGGGCTGGCTGAAGTCTCTGCTGACCCGTGAAGCTGAGACTTATCAGTCTACACACTTATAAAGCAAAATTATTAATTATGTTTCATTCACCATAAATGGGTCAACATAATCTGTTAAATAGAAATACAAAATTATTATGATTATTATGTATTTTTTTAATTGAACCACAATAAACATACATTTAACAACAGCACAGCAATTATTAGTCTTCAGAATATGATATTCTTTTAAGTATGTTAAAAATGATCTTCAAATATACAACTACTGAATACACTACCTGTCAAATATTAGGATACACTTGATTGAAATGTTTTGACCTGGTTATACTTGAATGTGTGCAATTCGTTTTGTAGACAAAGTTTTGTAGTTTTGTAAGTGTTTTTTGTTATAGTTTTCATTTATTCTAAACTGTTGAAAATGGTAATAATAAATAATAAGTATATCCGAATGTTTGTTTTGTAAAAACACATTATTTTCTGCATTTAATTATTTCATATAATATTTTCTGATTTAGATTTGTTTGTATACATTTTACATACTCTGTTTAATTTTCTTAATTGAGTGATTAAAAAAAAACTAATTGGACCATTTTCTTATAAAATATGTAATTTAATATAACCTAATATTTCCAACTAGCCTTATGATATGTTCAAGATCTGTTCAATCTTGGTTCCATAGACCAGGAGTTTTCAAACTTTTGATGCCAATGACCCCCAAATATTTGTATTTTTATTAAATATTTTTATTATTTTAAGGGAGCCCCTTCCTAAAATATAAAGGCATCTATGTATTTTTATGTATAAAGACCCCTTTATTTTGTGTGAGAAAAATTGTGAGCATTATAATTAAGACAACATTATTATATAAAATTAAAATTAAAATTAAATAATTAGCTTTTATATTTTAATTTCTACAGTCAAAGCAAATTATTAAAATATTAACTTTTTTTTCCATGGACCTCATAGCATCTTCTTGCAGCCCCCTGCCCTAGACAGTCTCTTATCACCTCTTCCCCCATCTTTTTCACCTCCTGTTTGTCATTAACTGGCAGTTATAGTTTAATTGGACCTTGCATTGTGCTTTTTGTGACTTCACATGACTCTCTGGGGTTTTTGGTTAAGTTTTTGGTCACTGAAGAGCCTCTTCCATCTTCTGCCGATTCTCTTTCTCCACCTGCTGAATTGGGGAACTCTTCTCCTCTTAGTGATCCTCTCTTAATCCTGAGCTTGGAAGGCAGAGAAGCTGCATGCTGCTCTCAAAAGTATTGCAGCACTAATAATGATTTATAACAATATAGATGAGTAATATGAAAGTATCAAGGGGGTGTTGACAGTAGAAGTAATGAACATATGAATACACATACAATTACATGCAAAACCAGCAAAAACATTTGTGCACGTAATGTATTTGTGCACTAAATATATTCATTTATAAATTGACAACATTAAAGGTGGGTACATGTCAGTCATTATACTAGCAGTGATTTCAAAGTGATAAATAAACCAATAATGTGTCATACAATGTTTTAGACTCTGTTTATATGTGCTATAGACATACAAACTCATACAATCAAACATGAGTAGTTGTACTTGCTTAAATATCGAATGCATTGATGTGCTATGGAATTTACTGCAATCTGAAATTTAGATTTTTGCCTTTTAAAGGTCATTAAATGCCCAACTGAAGTACCTAAATCTTTGCAATCACTTCTCAATGAATTTTTGACAGCAGAGTGAGGTCAAGTATATATACCTCCCATGGCATAATGTCTTCCCAGGCCCTGTCTCAGAAGGGGTGCGATATGTAGCTGTGTGCAAATGGCTGTACAAACATGAAGGTTGTTTTGATGTTTTGTGTTCGTTGACATGGGAGGCCATCTCCTTGGGAGGTGAGGGGTCTCCTGCCCTTGAGTGACCTATGACCTAAGTGAGCCCTTCTGCACTGATACAGGCTTTCAGCCCTAAGGGAAGGGGGAAAGGGAGAGAGGGGGATTGCACTCATATGTAAGTCTCAGTTGCAGGCTTTTCTTTTATTTCTGATATATCCCTTTATTTGAGATTATGAGTTCATAAATAGAAATATATTGAAAATCAAGCCATGAGAATTTCTAATAAAATAATCATCCAATTAAAACTGTTTGATAAAGTAGCTTGCATGTCAAAATTCTGAACACACATACTGGCTCTTACTTATAGGATAATGTATACTGCAGACCAGGAGTTTAGTTTTGGCCTGCATTTAGTATGTCAAATGGCATGTTGAACAATTGCAAAAAGACGAGATTGCAGGTGCATTTTCAGCAGTTTGTAGCTTGTTGCCTATATGCCTCTGAGTTTGTGAGCAAAGGGGGTATTCCTCATGATGTCACCAAAGACATAAATATAAGAAAAACTGTTCTGGATAAAAGTGCTTTACTTTTAAGACCATTGAAGATTTGTTGCTTGTATGATTGTACCCCATAACTCATTGTGGATGTTTAAGGATCAGTGAAATTCAGCTAAAGGAACTTCTTAAGAGAGTGATGAAAATAATGTCTGTTCCCCTTTTTTCTCATTCAGCTGGCACGTGCCCTTCCCTAAGGCTTTCAGCATGTGCTATTATACTTTTCTATGCCCGACACATCCTGATACAAGAGTCCTGGCAAGATCTCATTCGGAACTGTCAAATAGAGGATTTAACCTGAACCTCTTCAGAAATCAACCGATCTATACTCACATCATGCACCAAATGAAAACTCTCATAAAGGCCACCAAAATGTTTGAGTATCAATTTGTGGAAAGTTTTTACTTTACTGATTAGTTAATCAATTATGTATCTTGAAATATATATTTTTACAGCATTTATTAATCTTTGTTAATGTTATAGGTAATAAAAATAAAATTGTTCATTGTTAGTTCATGTTAGTTCATAGTACATAGTAACTAATGCTTACATAAACAACTTTTGATTTTAAAAACATATTAGGCTACTGTATGCTGGAACCTTGGAGCCTATACAAATGGAACCTTATTGTAAAGTGTTACCATTAAAATGTATCCAGTTTAGGCTTATTTGATATAACCAGTGTAATAGAGTTTATAATGTGCATAAGCAAGCAGTATGGTTGACAAATTATATGACACGTAGAGTATAACAAATCTTTATCCATGCACCTGCCGCTGTAACCTTTATTTTATGCGCTGTGACCCAGAGTGATGCTTCAATGGCTGTACCAATTAGAATTATGTCTATTATGTTCACAGACATTGCTGTGAGCTGTTTCATCCCAGAGCATACAGCTATACACCAATCAGCCACAACATTAAAACCACCTGCCTAATATTGTGTAGGTCCCCCTCGTGCTGCCAAAACAGCACCAACCCACATCTCAGAATAGCATTCTGGCATGATTGTTGGTGCCAGATGGGCTGGTTTGAGTATTTCTGTAACTGATGATCTCACTGGGATTTTCATGCATCAACAATCTCTAGAATTTACTCCGAATGGTGCCAAAAACAACAGATCTGGAAAAATATTGAGAGACTACTGCAAAATGATCAGTTTCTCTGGATTAACTATTGATATGTATGTGTTTGAGTAAAATTAACATTTTTGTTTTATTCTGTAAAGTACTAACAACATTTCTCCCAAATTCCAAATAAAAATATTATATATCTATTTATAAATATATCATATAGAGCATTTATTTGCAGAAAATGACAACTGGTCAAAATAACAGAAAATATTAAGTGTTTTGAGACCTGAAATAATACAAATAAAACAAGTATATATTTATTTTTAAACAACACAACACTAATGTTTTAATTTAGGAAGAGTTCAGAAACCAATATTTGGTGGAATAACCCTGATTTTCAATCACAGCTTTAATGTGTCTTGGCATGCTCTCTACCAGTCTTTCACAAAAATTCAAGTAGCTTGGCTTTGTTTGATGCTTGTGGCCATCCATCTTCCTCTTGATCACATTCCAGAGGTTTTAAATGGGGTTCAAGTCTGGAGATTGGGCTGACCATGACAGGGTCTTGATCCAGTGGTCCTCCATCCACACCTTGATTGACCTGGCTGTGTGGCATGGAGCATTGTCCTGCTGGAAAAAAAACAATCCTCAGTGTTGGGGAACGTTGTCAGAGCAGAAGGAACCACGTTTTCTTCCAGGATAACCTTGTATGTGGTTTGATTCATGCGTCCTTCAAAAAGTTGAATCTGCTCGATTCCAGCCTTGCTGAAGCACCCCCAGATCATTACCGATCCACCACCAAATGGAGACCAGGAGAAGCCTTCAAGCCACAGAGTCTCGCACCCACAGTGAAATTTGGTGGAGGATAGGTGATGATGTGGGAGTGCTTATGCAAGGCTGGAATCAGGCAGATTCATCTTTGTGAAGGATGCCAGGAGTGGCATAAAGTCACCCAACAGCAATGTGTATAAGACTGGTAGAGAGCATGCCAAGACGCATGAATGCTGTGATTGAAAATCAGGGTTATTCCACCAAATATTGGTTTCTGAACTCTTCCATAGATAAAACATTAGTATTGTGTTGTTTAAAAATGTATATTAATTTGTTTTCTTTGCATTATTCGTGGTCTGAAAACATGGCATTTTTTTATATATCTTGGTCAGTTGTCATTTTCTGCAAATAAATGCTCTAAATGAAAATAGTGTTATTTGGAATTTGGGAGAAATGTTGTCAGTACTTTAAAGACAATTTTTTTTTACATTTTACTCAAACACATACCTATAAATAGTAAATCCTGAGAAACTGATAATTTTTTACAGAGCTTTATAGTCACATCATGTATTCAGTGCCTTAATGAAGCCAACAAACAAGCCCAGAGATGTTTTGTAGAAAACGTTATATTTATTCATACAAACGTGTTTGCACCAGATTTATATTTTGAGGTAAATACATAATAGAATAAATCTCTTTATATACAATAAAAATACAATATCATATAAAGCAACAGGTTGAATAAATAAAACAAAAGGAAAAACAAAGAAAGTGTTGGGAAAGCAGTCGTTAACTGTACTCTAATGTGGAGAAGCCAGACAGGGGACTTTTCTTCGGGTCAGAATACATAATGCATAAGGCCAGATCTTTGTCTCGTGACGGCTTTTCAGTCAATTGTCACAGCGTTGAAACTGAATTTTCACGCTCGCCTTTCTGCTTTAACGCTCTACAAATTGTAATATTGACTTTTCACCTTGGACTGCAAAGGCAAATCTGTCTTCGTTTAAATTATCATTTTCCCAAACTGGGGTTAAGGTCATGCTCCGAGGAATGTAACGCGCTAGAAAAAGTGCAAAGACATTGGAAAAAAACGTCAATACTATCAATATCATTGATACAAAACGTCAATAATAATCATTAAAAAAACAAAAAACATTCTCATTTGTAAACTGTAACAGTCGTTAAGGCAAACAGTGAATGTTGTCTCTGTGCTCTTGGTATAATAAAAAGAAACCGAAACATCCTCTGGAATGACACTACACACTTATGCAGCTAAATAGGCCTACATGAGAACGCATGAGTCTATCAGATTAATAGATGCTAGGCACGAAGTTCCGGTAGCTGTACACTAAATTTGTTTGCAAGTATCCAAAATCGTCCATCGCTGCTGGGCTGTCGGGATCTGAATTGCAATAAGACGGAGATGAAGACGCGGTGGATGCACTGGATGCCCAGGAGCATGAGTCGCTGCTCGGACTGGGCGCCTCTGCCACACAACTTAGTCCCTGGAGCAGCAGTGGCGCGTCTCGTGACTTGATCTGCCGCTGGTCTGCGATCCGGATTGTCTCCGAAAGTGCCCAGATGTAGTTGTGAGCGAAGCGCAGCGTCTCGATTTTGGTTAGCTTGGTGTCGTCGGGAAAGGCAGGCAGCACGCTTCTCAGCTCGTCCAAGGCGTCGTTTAGGTTGTGCATTCTGTTCCTCTCGCGGACGTTTGCCTTCATCCGGCGGTTCTTCTTCACCACGTGCACTGTGGCTTCGTTCCTCCCGCGGCCCCTGCGCCTCTTTTTTTGCTGGAGCTCGGCTGTGCCCTCCTGCAAGCTGTCGGCTGGAGATGCAGGTGGCTTTCCGCACGAGGATGCGGGGGACAGCGAGTCCTCATCATCCGTTTGCAAGAATGAGTAATCACAGCTTGAGCTGTCCATGTCGGAGTACAGAGTCTCCATTGCAGTGCACATTGTTAATAACCTGGAGAGTATATATAAAACAGAAGTTAGGAACATACGAATAATAATAATAATACATAATAATAATAATAATAAACAGTCTTAGAAGGATGGCACCCCACACTGTGATGATAGAGTAAGTTTTGTGCTGCAAATACACACCGTATGAGGGCCAGGAGATGAAACTGGGAATTTGAGATCTTGCAAGGTGAAGTCCCGCAGATCCGTTTGTGTTGAAGTTTAAGGCACGCGTCTGTCTCGCTCTTACCCCTCAATAAGCTCGTGTGAGCCAGTGAGCCTGGCACACGACTGGCCTCAGATACCTTATATACCCTGGTGAGACAATGGACATACCCCCCTCGCTTTGGCATTTTTGTGAAGGATGAATGAATGGTTCGCATCAGGTCTGCCCGTGCCGCACGACCATCTCATTAGCATAATTTATGCCTGTTGTTTGTTCGCCTTCTGAAGCGTGCCTGTAATCACCGCTGGCCAATCAGAGAGCGGGACAACTGCCCAGCCACGCGAGCAGAGCTGTTGCTATCTGACCAGTATCCACTTTAAGTTAAATCTCTATAGGAAATGAAAAAAGATGCGACTTTATGAAATGCCAAGAAACGCAGAGTATGAGGCTGTAGGACAGGTTTAGCAAGATGGCACATTTTTGTATTGCGTGCACGTGACATAACAAATAATGGCTCTCTGAAATGTTATTAAAAAGTAGTCCTATATTGATGTCAAATTATAAAGGCAGTTATAATACACATACGTCCACTAATCCACTATGGTCATTTGTTGTCTTGTATTTCTTTCTAAATAACATTTTCAGCATTCTATAATTTTTTTTGGTTTTGTTATTTTGTTAAATGTTATTTTGCCTGTGCAAGTGTCACAACGTGACAAAATAGTCGAAAATTCCACTTCATACCACATGCTGGTCTTAACACACATTCTGAGTTATTACAACTCAAAGGTGAAAGATAGCTACAGTTCAATCAAGCTGCTCCTCTCTATATGGGAGCATCGTCTTAAGTTTGATTTAAAGACATCTTTATGAGACAGCCGTACAATTGTTCATTAATTATTCAGTTTATTCAATTGCAAGCAACTCGCTCTTCTTTAGAAGAAAAATTGAAGGAGGCACTAGGCCTATTTAGAAATAGTTTGGGGAGAGACCCGCGGCGCCTTTCTCCTTGTGGTGTTATGGCGATAGGGGCACAATCATTTATAAATAATTACACAATGTTTAGAGTCTTCAGGCATGTATGATATATCAAAGCGATTATAAGGTGAATTGTTCCATTGTGCGCCTCTCCTCTCTCTTCTTTTCAGCTCTATACGCTTGTCCCTCGTCCAAATTCTGTGCCTCTGAGCTTTTGTCACTCATTTTGCTCGGCCTGCGACACTCCAATAGCATTATTCTTATTCAAATAGTCTCAGCGTGAACAAAAACACCCCGTTCCTGAGACACGTTTGTGCTTTCGCTGGCGTGAAGGGAGGCACAAGTGGACTAGGCCTATGCCTAATTTTAGAATCATAAACTAATATTGACATATAAAGTGTGGGCTAGTGGACTTTTAGTGATATTTGCAACTGAGACCCTTGAGCTCTGTCTTAAAATATAGGCTAATATTAAACGTGTTCTTTAGGTCATATCCTCTTTCAGTTAGGTTTTTATTGCGAATGCATGCGTTTTAAAGCCACTCTCATGCACTCTTTGGAGGTCCAGACTGGGGATCGATTTTACTATTACAACACCAACCTGTCAGTAATAACTTCAAAGAGAGAAAACAGCTTGAATGCCAATTTTGCTTTCAGTTACGATATTAGTGGTCTGGCCTGGGCCATTATTGCTCTTATAAAGTCATAAAAAAGTTATTGTTTTACAATGTGACTTAACATTACTTATTTCCAAGGAAGTGATGGATGGGTCAGGGTTTATTTTTTCCTCTAAAAAGGGGCGGTGGGAAGGAAGAAGGGTTTTGCCCACAGCTGAGAAGTGTTGCCAAGGAGATTTTGACAGGATTAGGCACAAGTGCACGAGACCTGATTGCATTTCAATAGCAGAAACACGTGAGAAAACGAAACAACTGAATTACTTTAAGAGGGTCTGGACCCCAAAACAATCATGTACACTGCACGTTTTTAAAAGGAAAACAATGCAAGACGTGTGGTTGAGGATCTGCTATAATTCTCTTTAAACATACAATCTGAGCAGAAATGATATGTCAATGTTCGGTGGTTATTATAGCATCAAAAATAAAGTAACAAAGAGTGAACAAGACAGAGCAGTAAGAAAACGCTAAAGATTTGCTTTGCAGGGCTGGATTGGTAATCTGGCAATCCGAGCATTTTCCCGGTGGGCCGACGCACTTGTGCCTAATCTCGACCAGTGGCGGACTGGCCAGCGGGAGAACCGGGCTGGCAGTGAAACGGACCGAATGGGCCGCGATAAACCGAAATGAGCCTCTGCATTATGCAGAACGGGCCACAATATGCCGAAGGGGGGCAGCGACACCCCTTTTGGGCCAGTTCCTAAAATGTAAGATTTGTCTTCCCAGTCCACCCCTGCTTGGCAGGTGTGGAAAAGTGCATTCGTCTTGTTCCGACCCGTGGCCTAAAATACTCCTGTCTTGTCTTGGCAAGTGAGGGACTGGACTCTCTTTATTCTCAGTGAGAATAGTCTTTTAATTTATTTTAGATCTTTTTCTGCAATTCGAATTAAAATTCAATTTTGCATTCGGCCCAGCATTAATCCCCGGGTATTAACGCGATTACTGTTCGCAAAAGATCTTTGAGTCAGAAAGTCTGATAGAAGTTTTCACATGGTAATCCCCGAAATAATCCTTTCCCCTGGCGTTGCGGCAGGATCGGGCCAGAGGACCCTTTCTCTTGTTCAGAATTCAAGCAGGGCAGAATAGGTCCATTACTATTGAATGATAATTAATTCCTTACTCCAGTGCTTCAATTGTACAGGGATACCACTCCCCAAAAAAGAAAATAGCCCCCACAGCCCCGTGAAGAAGGCATTAGAATAAGAGAGTGAAATTCTAGGGTTACAATGCTTAAAGACAGCAGCAACTTTGTCACTGCCTTTTGTAATATACTCAGAGGTTTAATAATGCTTAAAAATGAAAACATCAACCAACTACATTTTTTAATTAACTGTGCATTACAATTTGTGTCAGTTAAATAGTATTCCTATGTTTGGAAATTACAAGCTATTGCATTTCTTTCTTTCTTTCTTTCTTTCTTTCTTTCTTTCTTTCTTTCTTTCTTTCTTTCTTTCTTTCTTTCTTTCTTTCTTTCTTTCTTTTCTAAGTATATTCATATCAAAATATATTCACATATACACCAAAATGTTTTACAGTAACTGGGCTTTTAGAACTGTATTTAATCTACAAACTAAATAAAATATTTGCAGTTGCTTTTATGCAATCATTAGTGTTATTGTTTTTGTAATGCTAATAATGTAGGTTGTTACATTTTATATGTATTTATGTCCAACCTTTTAAGTTACATTTACATTTATATAAACAATAATACTATAAATGTATACATTTAAATAAACAAATGTAAATATGTTTTATGTTTAATACATTTTATTTATTTTCTCAGCCCTTATAATTTTTTTATCACCATTATTATACTATATTTTGTAACAATATAAATCCGATAATCTGGTCCTGGATGCTGATTGGTTAAAAGCTGTGCTTTACTCATGATAAAGCACTGCTCTAACCTCTTCTCAGAACTTCTATTTGTATCAATCAGCAGCACCCATAGCTGACAGTTATTCTTGTTGCCTAGTAATATTTTGTTTATTGGTTATTTCCAGGGACTATTTCTGGTGGAAGGATGGCATTTAATTATTTTACTTACAAAATATAACATTTGAATAACATTTGTGCCCTAATTATTTTGGTGACCATTTCATAATAGCAATAATGTACTCAAGGTTGTGCCATATTGTGAATATAAACATGACTGAAGGGTTTGCAGGCAGTTGTCTAAATGCCCTTCAGCCGTGACTATATTCAAAATACAGCCTCTAATTGCCTTATTGCCATATTATATTATATTATATTATATTATTTGGCTTATTTCCGTATAGTAAAACTTCCATATCCACTACATCCTATGTCTGAAATCTACTCATGCTAACTGAAAGCTCATTATGAAAGCTCACCTGTTCAAATATTTAGATCATCCTAACATCAGTAAGTAATTAATAAATACAATTGCTTTTTATTTTTTTAGCCATTTAAAGCAGAGCAACAACAATAGTGTTGATTATTTTTTAAATGTATCATGTATGTCAGTTTTATGTTTCTTATTTATCTGGAAAGTATTTTGGTCAAATGCAATTTAAATGTGAAATTGAAATAAATGTAAACAATTAATTTGATTGTAATGTACTGTATTGTAATATTGGCTCTTTTTTTGTTTTGTTATTTTGCCAAATATACCTGGAATTTAGATTTCAAAACGGGTGCTATTATCAGAAGGCAATGGAATCTCATTACATGCTATGCGAATGTAAATTTTAGGCTCTCATTATAAGTCAGACACATAATGTACCAGTTCGTGAACCTAGTACTATCAATCAGATGTCCAAGTCTAAATACAAACCCTATGGTGGGGCATTCACTTGTCTTCATGTGTTTGTGCAAGTGCATAATTTACCTCTAGTTTACCCTGCATTAGTGCTAACAATGAGAGCTGTGTCTCTAAAGACTTTATATTTTAAAGTAACCAGGGCAACTATTTGGTAAAATTAGAAGAAGCTTTGCACAAGCTACATAACCATTAAAAGGGAGGAAGTATACAACGATTCTCTGACTAATGATAAGTTCATACACCTGACCTCACCAGACTGTTCTTTGCATTTGACTGTTTTCTTAGCAGATATTTTTAAACCTAAACTTATGGATGTGCTACACTGCTTGCCTCAAGTTACTATTTTTGCGTTTCTTTTACATTTTAGCATGTCTTTGTCTATCTATCATTATATTATTTGTCTTTTTTTATTTTTTTTTGCAAAAACACATCTCTGTTTATTGATGAAAATGGGTCATAGTTGTCTATTTCTGTTTCTATATGTGAGTGCCCACTTAATAAACCTACTGAAACATAGGTTTGGGTGATGGCATCACTTGAAGGTGTTTAAATCAGCCATATGGGTTTGAGTGCAATAACTTGAATCTCTTGCCAACAATGGAGTAATTGAGAAGGGAAAGGGGTCTGAGCTTGACTCGACAAAGCTGCAAAAACTCCTTTCACTCTAATGAAGCTGTTGTCTGGAGATTCTGTGTGGGGTTGGGAGGGTGATGGTGGACGTGATTTGTCATACAATCTGAATCTTTAGGAGGGCTGGAGAAAGACCTCCTCTCCATATGTCCGCTTATTTTGCATCTGAAAGCTACCTTTGGTGAGAGAAGGCAGAGGGGGAAGGAAAGTAGTGAGCAGAAGCTCTGGAACAGGGTTTTTCTTTCCATCAGTTCAGAGAGCACTCAGATTAACATTGGAGAAGGGGTTTACACTCTCTCAAAAAAATAAAAAATAAAATAAAAAAATAATACATTTGAAAAGAGTGTGTTGGTCAAAAAAAATTCACTCTTTTATGTAGCACAATAAAAACTAAATAAAAAACATTTATGGAATATTTTCTTACACATTTTCATTTTTTTTTTTTTTTTGCTTGTTAAAACCATTTCATATGGATACATCAATCACATACATCTTTTCATATATAAAAATTACTATTATTATTTATTTGTCTATTTTCCATGATTTCACTTGAATTTCATTAAAGATTTGCAGAGAGTGATTCAATTTGATACAGCATCAATTTGCAAAATTCAAACTCATGAGAGGTAAAAAGAGTTCCAGCTTTGTTTAAGTGTTTAAGCTTAAATTAACCTTTTTAAGTTAATTTTAATAAAGAAAATTAACAAAAAATTTGGGCAAATTATCTTAAAAAAAGTTGACTTTAGCTGATGGGTGAGTAGTTTGCATCCCTGAATTTATTCTTTAGCAAAAAACTAACAGCCCAGAGTGAAATATTTAACAGCTGAAAATATCTTAAAGGATATGCCAGAACTGCTGCATTAGCTCTTACTATTGGATTAGCAATTAACATAGTTTGAACATTATTATTGTCATATTACTATAGACTACAGTGGTAATGGCTAAAAAACAATGGAAAAACAAGTGAAAAAGCCCTTCTCATTTATATATCTTTCTGTTTTTTTCTGGCCTTAAGAGACTTATTTAATATTGTGTACGATTTTCCAGGGCTTGGTCAATGCGAGGCACTGTTAAGACAGTATGTGTGACATGCATTGACAAAGTGTCTTCTCTTTATATTCAAAGAGAGTGCCAAAACATACAATTCAGAAACTGAAACAGGGGTTTTCAGTGAAGCTGCAATATAGCAATGGCCAAACTCCCCACACACAGAGAAAGAGGGAATATAAAAGATTTGGTTTTGATTAAATGAAAGCCACGGTCTGCATTACACGAAGGCCATGAACTTGTGACAGCGAGGCCATCTGCCTCTGCAAGCATTCTCACTCCCTTTTTTAATATCAAGGTTAATGCTACGAGGCCCCACTTTCTGCAAGAATGTAGTGCAGAAACAAATGAAGAAATCCCCAAAGACCATCTCTGATTTTGGACTATGCATGATGCAAACCCCATCCACCATGCTCAGATATTTGTGGACATCTGCCAATGCTCATCAACATGCATGGCTTTAGTCCAAGGTATCTGACCTGCCTGAGCAACAATGGTGAGACAGTCTGATCTATAGCACTCCACTGCATTTGCTTTTATATGCTTGTGAAAGAGAAGCTTTTAAAACTTGCTATTAAAGCTACAAAACAGCAACAAAACTGGACTGACCCCTTTCAGAGACATTTTCTTACATTTCCTCATATATAGTTTCAATTGTCGTATAGCTTTTAGTAGTCCATAATGGGCCTCTTAAACACATGACATTCTACTTCATGATATTACAATTTTATGAATAGTGTCTATGTATTCAGGTAAAATAAAATAAAAAAGAAAAGGCTGTAATATAGGATTATATTATTGCCCTAGGCTATAGGCATTGTTGTTGTTGTTATTGTTGATTTTGTCGCATATTCGGTCTATTTGTTTGTATTCCCTTTTGTTCAGGCTTACTTATGAAAGCTATAGGCTACGTTGTTGTTTCGTAATACTGCTATTTAACGTGAATAAATGTCAGAAATGTCGTTGCTTGCCACCATTCCTGCATTAGCCTTCTAGGCGAGCTTGTGGGGGAAAATGTGGAAGTTCAGCACCTTCAGACCAAACAGCTCCTCTACGAACCTATAACCTGCTGTATTGAAACAGGCGCAACTCCGTCTCTAAAAACGACAACGACGATCTTAAGCGCTTGGTGATAAACTCATCATAACAAGTCTTCATATCAAAACCAGTTCAACACGCACACCACCAGCTTGACCGATAGAACATTTCGAAGTTCCTACCTAGAGTGACAAAGTTTAGTGTGGAATTATAGTGACATCTTGTGGTTGTGTATCGTCAATGTTATTCCATTCTGTGTATTTGTCCCAAACACAGACACAGAACGCATTTTTTCTCTCTCTCGCTATGTTAACATATTGTAATCTAAACACGTAGGCCTATGCAACATGTTTAAAATCATTTTTATATTAAATTATAAATTATGCTTCAGTAAACATTTCTTAACAAAATTTGTATTTATTTATTTATTTATTTATTTATTTATTTAAATGCAATGGATCAGTTGCACCGTAAAGAGAAGGGAATTTAGACCCCAAAAAGGTTAGCTACTTTGAAGATGTTAAAATATAACGTAGTTGAGAAGATAATGTGATCACTGCATAATTCGTTTTACTTCCATTGGTGTTATTTAATAGTTTTGATTATTACACTTTTATTCTAAAATATGGACAAAGAAATAATAATCAATGTGAAGGTGTACCATACTTTGATGTTGTTAAACATTTTAAGAGCTTTCAAAAATGGAAATTCTACATCTCTTTCATTATACCAGTATCTGGTCTACTTTTTCATTATATACACAGATCAGCCACAACATTAAAATTACCTATACCTAAAATTGTGCTAAATACAGCGCCAGCCCGCATCTCGGAATAGCATTATATTCTTCTCACCACAATTGTACAGATTGGTTATCTGAGTTACCATAGACTTTGTCAGTTTGAACTAGTCTTGCATTTCCGCCCACAGAGCTGGCCCTCACTGGGTGTTTTTTGTTTGTGGAGACTCTTGATGCGAGAAAATCCCAGGAGATCATCAGTTACAGAAATATTCAAACAGCCCGTCTGGCACCAACAATCATGGTCCAAATCACCAATTTTTTCCCCATCTGATGGTTGATCTGAACTTTGACTGAAGATTCTGACCCATTTCAGCATGATTTTATACACTGTAATCCTGCCACATGACTGGCTGATTAGATAATTGCATGTATGATTGTTGGTGCCAGATGGGTTGGTTTAAATATTTCTGTAACTGCTGATCTCCTGGGATTTTAACACATAACAGTCTCTAGAATTTACTCCAAATGGTACACCAAAAACAAAAAACATACAGTGAGCGACAGTTCTGCAGATGGAAATGCTTTATTGATGAAAGGGGTCAATGGAGAATGGCCAGACTGATTCAAACTTGCAAAGTATATGGTAACTCAGATAACCACACTGTACAATTGTGGTGAGAAGTATAGCATCTCAGAATAATATTCTCAGAATAATATTCTGAGATGTTGGTTGGCACTCTTTTGGCGGCACGACTGGGACCTACACAATATTAGGCAGGTGGCTTTAATGTTGTAGCGGATCGGTGTATTCCTTGTATTTTGGGGTTGGCACTTTTCTCACAGGACTCTTAATTTGAAATCTGAGTTACCGGAAATACTATTTTGTAGCTGGATTCCTAGATCTGCGCCTGAAAACGCAAAAAAACAATACACGCGGTTATTTGCTCAGTTTTATATAGAATTAAGACACAACGCTTTTAAGAAATGTTTTATCACGTAAGATATCTATTTTTATTAATATCTTGAAATTTAGCTAAGATTAGCAGCGAGAATACTACATTACATGTTGATTTGAGTCTCTGTTGTGTCTCAAAACATAATTTGCTGCCGACTTAAATATACTTTCTGAAGTGCTAATTTGCCATATTTGATAAAAATGTGAATATTGACCAGTGAATACTGCAAATGGTTTTATTTTACACAATGTTGCTGTGGTGTTGTTCATGTAATACATTAAATGTTTTTTACAAGACATTTGTGAATAGAATTCATAATCCCCACATGACTTGCAGCTTTTCAATAAATGGCAAATATGAATGTCCATTCCTATATTTTTTTTTTTTGCATGCGCTGATATTTTTTCAATACTGAATACTCTAGATCTCTTTGGAGCATGAGATTCTCCTCCACCCAAGATACTTTGGACCAAACCTTTTGAACACGGTCAAACAGAAACTGTTCACAGAGGTGGAGGGTACATGCACGGGAAAGTAAGTCAAATTGGAACACACAGATCTGACTTTCTTCATGAATGATATCCACTTGTGTTTGACAGTAATGACTCCATTATTCCTCTCTTTTGTTTCACAGGTATGGCTTTGTCATTGCAGTAACCACAATCGATAATATTGGAGCTGGTGTGATACAGCCTGGCAGAGGTTTTGTGCTGTACCCTGTCAAATACAAAGCTATTGTATTCCGTCCCTTTAAGGGAGAGGTGGTTGATGCTGTTGTCACTCAGGTTAACAAGGTGAGTCCATTTTATCTCCTGTCAAAGCTGCAAGTTTTGTTCTAGAGGTTTTTAAGAGCACTTTGAGTTATTGTACATGGTTTAAATGCTAATGAATCTCTTGTTAACGGAGTACTTGCACATTGATCATAAACTCAGCAAAAAAGAAACATCCCTTTTTCAGGACACTGATGATAATTTTGTAAAAATCTTATATCTTTACAGATCTTTATTTTAAAGGGTTTAAACAATGTTTTCCATGCTTGTTCAATGAACCATAAACAATTAATGAACATGTGCCTGTTTAACGGTCATTAAGACACTAACAGCTTACAGATGAAAGGCAATTAAGGTGACAGTTATAAACCCTTTCTACTGACTCTGAAAAACACCAAAATATTGATGCCCAGTGTCCCTGCTGATCTGCATGAACGTGCCTTGGGTATGCTGCATGGAGACATTAGGACTGCAGATGTGGCCGGGGCAATAAATTGCAATGTCCATACTGCGAGACGCACTGCAAGACAGTGTAACAACACCTGCACAGGGATCGGTACATCCGAATATCACACCTGCGGGACAGGTACAGGATGGCAACAACAACTGCCCAAGTTACACCAGGAACGCACAATCCCTTCATCAGTAATCAGACTGTCTGCAATAGGTTGAGAGAGGCTGGACGGAGGGCTTGTAGGCCTGTTGTAAGGCAGGTCCTTACCAGACATCACCGGCAACAGTGTCGCCTATGGGCACAAACCCCCCTTTGCTGGACCAGACAGGACTGGCAAAAAGTGCTCTTCACTGACGAGTCATGGTTTTGTATCACTAGGTGTGAAGGTCGGACTTGCGTTTATTGTCGAAGGAATGAGTGTTACACCGACGCCTGTACTCTGGAGCGGGATCGATTTGGAGGTGGAGGGTGCTTCGTGGTCCGGGGCAGTGTGTCACAGCATCATCGGACTGAGCTTGTTGTGATTGCAGGAAATCTCAATGCTGTCCGGTACAGGGAATATATCCTCCTCCCTCATGTGGTATCCTTCCTGCAGGCTCATCCTGACATGACCCTCCAGCATGACAATGCCACCAGCCATACTGCTCGTTCTGTGCATGATTTCCTGCAAGATGGGAATGTCAGTGTTCTGGTGGCAAATCTGGTGCAGTCCATGAGTAGGAGATGCACTGCAGTAATTAATGCAGCTGGTGGCCCCTCTTGATTTTGACCCCCCCCCCCCCCTTTGTTCAGGGACACTATTCAATTTCTGTTAGTCACATGTTTGTGAAACTTGTTCAGTTTATGTCTTAGTTGTTGAATTTTTTATGTTCATACAAATATTTACACGTTAAGTTTGCTGAAAATAAAAGCAGTTGAAAGTGAGAGGATGTTTCTTTTTTGCAGAGATTATATGAAATGTTGATATAACTTAATAGTATGATGTTTAAAGAGAGAAAAAGTAAATCTGTTGAACCCTTAATAAAATTTTTGCTTCCATTTCATCCCCCCTTTTCTCAGGTTGGACTCTTTACAGAAATTGGCCCCATGTCCTGTTTCATCTCTCGACATGTAGGTCTTCCATGAGAAATTGTTTTGATAGTAAGCTTCAGCAGTAAATGATTGCTTAGTGCAACCAAGCTCCTTATAACAGTATTTTATTAAAAACATTTTGACACATTAAATATTAAACTATTAAATTAATGGTTATTTGAAGTGTCATAGCCAACTGTGTAAGTGTCCAAGCTTATAGCATGTTTTATATATCCATGTTATTTCTGTATCTAGTCCATTCCCTCTGAGATGGAGTTTGACCCAAACTCAAATCCCCCCTGCTATAAGACAGTTGATGAGGTAAGTGTCATTGAATTGCCTTAAAAGTTTAATTGACGGGAAATCTATACAAATCCAGAACATGAACAAATATTTATCATTTCGGTTTGTTTCTTCAACAGGACATTGTGATCCAACAAGATGATGAAATACGACTAAAGATCGTGGGAACTCGAGTGGATAAGAATGATATTGTAAACGTCTTTCCCTTTTTCTTTCATGTGCTGAATATTCTTTAATAATTGTTAATAATTATTTATGATTGTTCAAATTCTTCAACCGCTTTTATTTTAGTTTGCCATTGGATCGCTTATGGATGACTACCTGGGTAGGTATTTCTTGTGATGAAATGCGTATTCTGTCACAGTTGTTTTTACAGTCAGTGGCGTGCAATTAGATGTGCTTAAAATGTCACACATATTTACAGTTCGTACTCCTCACTTTTCTCTAACTCTTATAATTTATAAAAATGGTTTTAAGTCTTTTTTCATTATTATTATTATTATTATTATTATTATTATAAAGCAAAATGTCAGCAATAAGATAATATTGACAAAACCATTACAATGATTTATTATTGATCACAAATTTAGACTTGACACTTGGCAGTTTTTTTTTCTATAAAAAAAGAGTTTTGTTTCTACAACATCCATGTCTTTGATTGCTAATATATATTGTGTTATCTAAATAATGTCTGGAATTTCCACTTTTTCTTTCAGGTCTTGTCAGCTGATTCTTCTGTCAAGGATATGGGAAATATGAAAGCTGTGATGATGCATCGTAGTTGCTTATGTATATACTGTAATTACTTTCCCATGAAGTATCCTCATGATGCTGGCCTCTTTATTCTCCAGTTGTCCCATGGGAACATGTTTCTTGTGGAACAGAATCAAATAGAAGGGGAACAATATGTAGCTCAGCAGTGGATCTACATGTATGTTAACTCTTGAAAATGAATAGCTTAATAGTGAGACAGCAAAGAATACGGTATATATCAGTAGGGCTTTCAGTTATTAAAAGATCCTATGAGGAAAAACTAGTTGACAAGGACATTTTGGAAGGACAATATAATGATTCAACATATTGCTTTTGGAGTTATCAACATCCTTGCTATATTAAAGTTTGCATTTTTTTAAATACATTTGTTAACTTCATTCTGTCCTCTCCTATTTTTTTCCACTTTAGTAATACAGTATTCACAATTATTGGAATTTCACACAAACATAAACAATCGTAAAACTGCTAAACAAAAATCGTAAGCCTATACTCAACATTTTGCAGTCTTGCATGAACTTGCTTTGGGGCTCATGACATCGATTAATTTAAAATAAAGACATACTGGTTTGGAACAAAAAAGTTATTAAAATGATGATTATGTAACATTAAATGAATAAATCATTATTAAATTATTCCTGTATTTTGCTTCTATGCTTACGAAGCCTTCGGAAACGTACATGAATCAGCCAACCTGTGGTGGAAATCTCTGCACAATACATTAAACATAAAAAATAAAACAAAGAAATCCAAGAAAATGGGGCATTTCCGTTACAAACAAAAAACTTTTTTCTAAATATTGAAGAACGGAGGTGGTCATATAATTTATAAATAAAGTGCTAAGCCAAAATATTAATATAAGTAACCAATAAATGTATTAAATTGTAATCTTTATAATACCATATTCTATATCTTCAAATGAGATGAGAAAGTATCTGTAACAACGCATTTTTCTATTAACCAATTCTGAAAATTCACAAACACAAAAAAAATCTGTATTTCAGCAGAGATGTTTTCATCAAACACTTTCAACATCCACACGCCCTCATTACGTATTATTTCTACGACATAACTGGCCTTTACGTCAGCGCTGCGCAAAGTGGTTCCTTCTTTCTCTCGTCCTGAAGATGGCGGCAGGGGTGAGTAAGATGGGAGAAAATCATTACACCCTTTATTTCTACACATCTTCATCCTCAATCGTCCTTAAATCACACCAATCCGTACATCTTCAAACCTTATTGCCATACCGCTATGATTTACAACCTGTTTTAGAGTTATTGCAGCGATTAGTTTTTTTAAAAACTCCGTACACCCCTTTAATAGGTGGTTGGAGTGCGGAAAGGCTGGAGCGCAGCGCTACGGTCCTTTGTGCCACGTTTCTCGGTTCGAGTTTCATTTTTGTTGTTTTTATCCTTTTTAATCTTGTTGTAAATGCCAGAATGATATGTTATGCGTTACTGCACTTTAATTTCATTAAAGTGAAGTGGATATGTTTGCCGATACTTTAATGTGGCAATATAAGGGGGTACACAAACATACGGAGTTGGGTAGAATGCAGTCTTTGCGATTGTCATTAAGGCGTGGTAATAAAATACTTTCCATTTTTGTTATTGACATCAACAAGAGAGTTAAAAAAAACGTAAAGGCATAGGAATGGCACCAAATACATGTGACATTGCAACATATACCAGCCTTTTATTTATGCTAGCATTAGGCCTCTTTTTAAATACATTTTAAACATTGTCAGTCCTTGAAATTCACTCTCAGCTGTGTCTACCCCTTGGAAAGTGCAGTGTAATGCTCCATGAGTGGAACTTATGTTAAACGTAACATTTCCCTATGAAGGGGCACTAGGCTATGTGTTGGTGAGTGGAGAAAGGCAAAGCAAACAGCATTAGTTACAGTGACATGAAATGATATCTTCTCTTTCTGCAGACTCTCTACACATACCCAGAGAACTGGAGGGCCTTTAAGGCTCAGATTGCTGCCCAGTACAGTGGGGCTCGTCTGAAGATTGCGAGCAACTCCCCTGCCTTCACCTTTGGGCAGACAAACCGATCCCCTGCTTTCCTGAACAACTTTCCTTTGGGCAAGGTCAGTTTTATCAAGTTGCCTTCTCTGCATTTGTGAACAAGTGTTCTTGATGTAGAATTAATAAACGCAGTGCTTGTCACCTTAGGTTCCTGCTTACCAGGGTGATGATGGCTTCTGTCTGTTTGAGAGCAATGCCATTGCTCACTATTGTAAGTAACAACTGTTTTGGATTTATTTTGTTGTGCTGTTGCTGATGTGTTTGCCTTTATAGGGAATAGATATTAACACCAGTGTATTATTCTGACAGTGAGCAATGACGCCCTTCGTGGCAGCACTCCCCAGGCCAGTGCACAGGTGCTGCAGTGGGTCAGCTTTGCTGACTCTGAAATCATCCCTCCAGCTAGTGCCTGGGTGTTCCCCACCTTGGGTATTATGCAGTTCAACAAACAGGTTAGTTTTGCAAGTTGTTCATTAAGTATATGTGAATTGAATGCTTTTTAATGTAGTGCCTCTTCATCGAATATTCTGTAAAAACAAAACATATTGTGTCTTTTATAGGCCACAGAACAAGCCAAGGAAGAGGTGAAACGAGCCCTTGCCGTCCTGAATCAGCACTTAAACACTCGCACTTTCCTGGTTGGGGAGAGAGTCAGTCTGGCTGACATCACTGTTGTCTGCTCACTGGTCTGGCTGTACAAACAGGTGAGTCTGCACATTATCTCTTGAAAAGCTGTGCTGTAAGCAGGTCGAAGGAAGGCTGAAATTCATTGTTATATCAGAACAGCTCTGAATTAAGCCTTAAAACTCAGGGAATTAAAATATTCTAATTAGAAGGGTTGTTTTAAATTGACTTTGATAGCAGAGATCATGCATGTGGTTTCACAATTTCCTTAAATCGGATATCCAGAGTCTGCAGGCTGATTAACATTGTGGAGGATGAGAGATTAAGATATTTAATGCCCATTGCAATGAATATGCAGCCCTTGTGGGGACTAGTTCTTTCAGTTAGTCATCCTCCTAATTAGACATTGTGAAACATTACATTTTACTTGAATTTGGTGCTATTTTAGTACATTTCTATGTTTATACTGTGGCAGGCTTTGTTTGAAAAATATCAATGAAGCAATATTGTTTTGTTTCCTAAGATGTCAAATTTAAGCAGTCAATTTAGTCTGCGATTCACTATGAAAAATTATCAGATTAATCGCAATTAAAAATTGTAATCGACTTACAGACCTAGAATATATGGATAATTATTTTTCAGTTCTAGGTTGTCGGGTGTTTTATGCTTCTTGCTTGCTGTCCTTTCATGCTGAATTTTTCGTTGTGGTTGTTAAAATCATTATTTTAATATCTTTAGGTTCTTGAGCCTTCTTTCCGCCAGCCGTACCCCAATGTCACTCGCTGGTTTGTGACCTGTGTCAACCAACCTCAGTTTAAGGCTGTTTTGGGAGAGGTCAAGCTCTGTGAGAAAATGGCTCAGTTTGATGGTAAGTTTCTCCTAATAATTGCATGTTTTTACCATTTCGCTATGGCAAAAATAATTGGTGTGATAAAACCGAGGCGATATAGTCAGCACAGGGATGTGAACCCCATCTGTATCAGTTTATCAAAGTGATATCAAGGGGGAAAATTTATGAACTGACTGACAATGATATGTCAAAGGCAAATACAGTCAATCGGTCAGAGCAGAGAGAAATGTAGCACCTCAATCTACAGAATTATCACTTCTATCTACTTGGAACCTCGCAGTTAAGGAGGTTTGAAGGAGCGTTCTTGAAATTGAGGCAAATCATTGAAATGTTAGGTAAATATTTGGCAGGTGACACCTGATGGTGTTGTACCTTATTTGAAAAACTGAGGTTGTCACTGTTAGCTTAGTTCACCTTAAATTCAGGTATACTTATATTGCATGTGCAAGGCAAAGGTTTTTAGATTGCCTTCGGTTGATTTATCTTTTGTCTCATTTTAACAATGATCATGTTGAAGCCAGTATATGTCACAAGCTAAATGGACCTGAGCCACTCCATTGCTGTTCATTTCTAAACTGGCACTTGTCCATATTAGGATTGCAGCGGTATACCGGTTTCATGGTATGAACGGTTTTCATACCATGTACATTTGCCTGTCAGACTCGTCAACTTGCGCCACACACATATTCATGCAGCGGAGGAAATGTCAGGGGTGTGTGTGTGTGTGTGTGTGTGTGTGTGTGTGTGTGTGTGTGTGTGTGTGTGTGTGTGTGTGTGTGTGTGTGTGTTAAAGCAGTGTTTCTCAACTGGTGGGTCATAACCAAAAAATGGGTCGCAGGTCTACGTCATGGACAGCAGGGAAAGAACAATGCCATGGTTCTCCCATTGAAGATATTTATGCAGCCACACAAATGATTGCCTATTTAGGACTGCTTAGGCAGATTTAATGATAATCTTGCAATCAGCTAAAGGCTTCTCATATGCACTTTCGCACGAGTGTAACAGAACCAGCTCGCGATCATGATCTGCTCTTCTCTCTGGCGCGCATGCAACAACCGGGCTTCCCTCGATATTGCGGATCGCAGACTTCAACTGATGTGACCAATTTAAATTCTAGTGAGACTTTTCTAGTTTAAAGTGTTAAGAAGTCAATTCGAACCCCTCAAACAGTTGGCAGCCCAGACATGACAAACGGCACTGAGGAAAAGAGCAACACTGTGCTATGTGCTAATTTGTTTTTTATTATACATCACCTTTACAAAATTGTTTCATGATTTCACATGAACAAGTTTCATTTGTAGTAATCTAAAAGTAGAATCTATTAGACCTCCATTTTATATCAACAGTGGCAGTTGTAGTTAAAGTTTCACGGTGTGTTTCAGCTAGTACTTTATTTTTTCATAAATACTATAATTGTATATTATTACTATTATTTAAGATGAGCTACAATGACCTAACCAAACCATGGTAATGAGGTGCCTTTCCTCCTGTGTAATATGAGTGTTCTGTTAGGAAAATTAGGAAACAAACAGGAAAATAATGGGCTCTTATAAGTAAATATGCTCTTCAATTTTTAAAAAGGGGGAGAGAAGTCTTCCTGTTTTGTTGACGCCAGCAACAAAAATGATGTCACTTGATGCATGTCCTTGTACTTGAAAACCATGAACAAAACTATGCAGGATGGTAGGTAATGCGTCCAAGGATACATTAAATACAGGTTACGTTTTTACTATGGTGTGTCACCACTTGATTTCCAATGTAAAATCTGTCCTGAAGCAAAACCAGTTGAGAACCACGGCATTAAGGAGCAGTATGGCCTCGCTTTTGTGCACCTTCAGTATATGTTAATTGTTAATAATCAAAGGACATTACTCATACAGCTGATGTTATTTTTCATTTAGTAGTTAATTTAACATGCTATGCTAACATGCTTTAGTTAAATACCATCTTATAGTTACATGCTTTTTGTTATCATGTTTATTATTATGGTTCTGTTCGCTTTTATTTTTAAAAGGGAGACTTTTTTTTGCGCATACTACCACTTAAAAATTTTTTACCCTGCCAAAGGTAAAACACCATAAATATGACAACAATGAAAGGTGATATAGTGGTGCTCAAATAATATGCCCTATACCCATCCTGTATAAAAACTGTTCAACATCTTCAGTTTGAGTGCAGATCTTGAACAGTCCTTGGCATCTGAAACTTAATATTAAGGTAGAAGTTTGATTGGATCTCTCAGATTAAGTCTGTTGTTTTTTTATTACCCTTTTTGAGCTCTACAGTGAAATCTCCCTTGCTTAATGTACAAGTCATTTTGCTTCACCTACGATTGTCATTTATCTAGCTAAGAAGTTTGCTGAAATGCAGCCCAAGAAGGAGACTCCTGCTAAAAAAGAGAAGGGTGGTAAGGAAGGAGGCAAGCAGCAGCAACCGCAGCAGGAGAAAAAAGAAAAGAAAAAGGAAGAAAAGAAGGCCCCACCTGCTGAGGAGGAGATGGACGAATGTGAGGCTGCATTGGCTGCTGAGCCAAAAACCAAGGACCCTTTTGCTCACCTTCCAAAAAGGTACTTAATGCTTGACCACTAATTTTAGTAGAGGTGCACCTATCAGGAAATTTTACACTCTGATTGGGCAATGCCAATCCGATCACCTATATTTTTGATGTGCCCCCTGTCACTTTGCAACAAGTTATATGCCCCACACAGTATACTTTCAATTTACATTAATTGTGAAATGCTAACATTGAGTTGAAAACATTAATGAATAGTTCTGTTTTGTTTTCACTATCAAAGATTATTGTGACATACTGACAACCAGTAAACATCATGAAAGCGTCACACACAGCAGATATGTGTTCAAAAATATAAGATATATCCACTACAAGCTTCAGTGAGAAATTATTTGTTTATCATCATTGCTGTTTATTGTAATGCATCACTAATTAATAAGCAACTGTGTGAAGTTGTGGTGCTGTTATTAAAGGTTAAACTAATAAATACTGTTATTAGTGGTGTTGTGACAAACATGTCTCAATTAAATTTGGGTTCTCACAAAAAAGCAATGAGTGGCTGAGATTGAGAGTGCACCTGTTGGACTGCGTGAAACAGTGTGTATAATATATCACTCTACATACTGCCTGACTATTGTGACTCGCATTACATCATGTGTACTCCGATTTGTATTCGCATCTTTGTTTGTTTTTACATATGTTTGCAGTATCTTGGGCCTCTCAGCGAGTGGCATATTCATCTGAATTACAGCATGTCATAGTGCAAATTCTTAAGATTGTCAATAATTCACCCTCAAGTGGCTGCACTGTCATGTTTTGACGACTGAGCAAGTGCTCATTCATTAGAGAAGCAGTGTGTAAGTTTGTGTGTGCTGCAATCAAAAAAAGATTAGCCCTGTATCTAGGCACAATCACAGATTTAAGATGAAAATCAGCCGATTGCAATTGTTGCACCCCTAAATGGTAGTATGACTACCTGTTATGAGATGGGTTCCCTTCAGAACTCTCATCATAGTGTTTTCCTGTCTTGTCACCAGTTCATTTATCATGGATGAGTTCAAGAGAAAATACTCCAATGAGGACACTCTGTCTGTGGCCTTGCCTTACTTCTGGGAGCACTTGGATCGTGAGGGCTTCTCAATCTGGTATGGGGAGTACCGCTTTCCTGAAGAGCTGACTATGGCCTTCATGAGCTGTAATCTTATCACCGGTACGATTGGGTCACACTGTCTTTATCTCTTGTTTGAAGTTTCAAAACCATTAATCATTAATTGTCAGGAATTGTATTACTTTGAGTTCTTGGTTTATTCAGTTTAATTTAACAACTTGCACAAGATATGAGCAGCTCATAGTTAGGGTTGTCTGCAAGTACTCTCATGCTCTTCTCCTCAGGAATGTTCCAGCGACTTGACAAGCTGCGTAAGAATGCTTTCGCCAGTGTCATCCTGTTTGGTGCAAACAACGACAGTTGCATCTCTGGGATCTGGGTCTTCAGAGGCCAGGACCTTGCTTTTACTGTGAGTGATTTAAATCTTTCTCCACTCTGTTGCGTTCCCTATAAAATTTGAATTTTATGGATGACATGCCTCCTTGCTAAAAATGTTAGCTGTAAGACTGTCACCATTATATAGAACGCTGGTGTTATCGGCTAAAGAGTTTTTTTGATCGTTTGTTTGTCTCTCCGATCAGTTGCATTGAAGCTGAGGTTGAAATTAAAATAAAAAAATGTTCAGTGAAGTTATTTCACCAGAATGTCTTCTGTTTTAATGGCATTTATAGCTTTATCCATCTTTGCTAGGTTATCTAGTTTCTGGTACTTGTTGTACTTTGCAGGGAATGCTGGTGTACTCATCAGTACATTTAGGGCATAATTTTGAAATTATGATGTCTGATGTCATATTAATTTCAAGATCATTGCAGACCTGTTCCGATACTGACGTTTTATAAACAATCCGAATCCGATATTATGTGCTACTTCAGTTCTGTTAAGCTCCAAAAATGACACAATCACCATTAAAAGTGTTTCATATGACTCTTGCATATTATTCAAAGCCACTTGAAGACTTGCAATAGCTCTGTGAATCATGTGTTTTATAAGTAAATGTATAAAATGCACACGCAGCTCCAGCACTGCCGATTACACACGCACGCCTATTTTTTGCCTTCGCGCGGTGCGTAATATTTGAGCGCTACTCACTAACAACATCTCAAATGTACATGCTCAATAGTTTGGTTCACTTATATGCATTTAGAACGGCACCAGAGGTGCATTTTTACCAGAATTTGAATATGAAGCGAATTAAACTACTGTGAACTTTCCTACAAACAGACACATACAGGACTTCCTGGAGAGTTCAGAATGTCAAAATAAAAGTGTGAGGGTTTAAAAGTTAAAGATGTCACTGAGGCAGAGATATGAACTCCGTAGCAGGGTTTATTGAACAGACGATTGAAACAGTGATGTAAACATTGTGAGTAAATCTAGTTGAGCAGGGTGGCAAACAGCAGGTGAGTAATATAAAGACAGGGTATAGACACGATGAACATATAACTTGCAACAACAGTCTTGTGATACTTGCAATAATGAAGACACTGGTATGTTTGACATAGAAAGGTCTGAAGTCTCAGAGATGCTATTGTTGAGAACGGACAAAGTGTGTGTGTGAAAGAGGGGTATATATGCGTTTCTTGGTTAGCCACTAATTGTGTGTGTGTGTGTGTGTGTGTGTGTGTGTGTGTGTGTGTGTGTGTGTGAGTGAGAGATCAGAACTCGGGGTAGAGTGAGCTGTGACTGAAGTGAGGAAGAGAGTGAGACCGATGGATCCGTGACAAATGGCGCACGATTGAGATCTATTACTATATTATCATTTGTTTACAAATTATAATAATATTTAAGTTGAATGAAAATGTAGCTGATATCTTATAACTAAATTGAACAAATAAGAGCTTTGAATCCTTTAAAGTCCAGATACAAGTTGAAATTTTTTTTTAAAAAGAATGGTAACTTTTTTGCTGATGACTTGTACTGGAATAACTTAAATATACTGGAGTCTTGCTGCTACATTATCCAGTATACTAGTTAACAAAGTTTTTCTTAAGCTATACATTTTATATTAAAATGTGTAGTTAGAGGCTTGTGTTTCTTTCCATATTAAAGAGTACACCCAATTAGTTTCACACAATAATGTAAATATATTCTAAACCATTCCAAATCATGCAAAAAACAACACTGGTATCTGATCGATATCGGCCGATAACTGAGATTTCCAATATCAGGATCGGAAGAGAAAAAGCGGTATCGCTGCATCCATAGTCTAAGCAGGTGTGCTATAAAATATTGATAGTTGGTTGATTCTTGATGTTTAGTTGGCAGGCAAGTAGTTTTTGTTAATAGAAAGGTTGTCAAATTAAAGCGTGATTTAGTTAATTATTAGATAAAAATTGACATTTGAATGCTAATATGGTAATATATTAGCTATATTAATACTTATATTTAAAGCAAATGCGTTCAGTGTGAGCAGCCCCTTAGGTGGGGGCCATTATATCTTGCTCTCTTGTCAGTGTTTCTCAGATTAAGTAATGGGTTTTTAAATATTTTGTCAGGAAAGGATTTCGGTTTAGAAATGTTTGTGTTGAAATCCTTCACTCATCATGTGCCAATGGAAATGTACTTTAAGATTTTCAGTGAAAGAGTATTGGGCAATAGTATCCAACTGCAGCCCTGCAGCACCATCAGTTTCAAGGCAGAAGCAGCAGTCTCAGGGCAGGAGGGAGGGCGAAGCTATGATATGCTGTTTTTGTGTTAAAATATATATATATATATATATATATATATATATATATAAGTATTCTACTACAACAAACACGTTTTAAGATTGTGTGTGCTTTAAGCTTTCTGAAAAAGTATACAAATTTTTGGCCATTAGTCCACAGTATGTGTAAATGAGCTTTTAAATGTGAGTGTGAAAAAGAGGTCAAAAAGCAGTCTCTGGATGGGTTTTACCTATTAAAATAGCCTTAATTCAAGAGGTGAGACACGTGATGTGACTTTTGAATTTAATGGATTACCCTTAACTATTTTTGTATTACATTTTCAACCTCATTGAACAATGCAACTAATCATTAGTAAGATTAAAATAGCAGGCCAAAATAAAATTGTAAAGTAAAAACACAATGAATGAGGATTCAGTAATGATGGCGAAGCACACTCTATTATACTTTTATATGTACAATTATATAATAACTAATTTCTTCTTAAAAATTGTGTTAGTTTGGGAATAAAGACATGATGGAGAAATAAGCAACAGCTCTATCTACATTTAAATAGCAGGCTAAACGAATAAATCTGTATATTAGTTCATTTTGAAAGAGACAATGTAAACTTGTTAGTTTTACTGGCAAACCTCTGTAATAAACACTGTTAATCCAGAAGGTAAATGCAATATCCCCAGGTAATGTTTGATTCATTAAAGCATGACAAATGTAAGCATCAACAACATTAACAGGAAACGTATCCAAGCACTTAGCGAGTAAACTACTTCACCAAAAAAAAAAGATATAACTTCTAGCACATAAACATCCCTCGAATGCTTTGATCAGAAACTAACTGCAATAACAACTATATTCCGCCCAGAGACTGCTGCCCTGGCGCTTCTGCCCTGCAACTGGATATAACTTGAATTGAACTGTAGCTAAATATTCTGACTCCATTTAACCAGTATGGAGGTCCGTTATTTGACAGATTTATTGTTTGGTGGCACAATTAAAAGAATTTTCTCAGGAAAAAGCTAATTTTTATTATTTTTCTCATCTTTTCTCAGCTGAGTGAGGATTGGCAGATCGACTATGAGTCATACACTTGGCGCAAGTTGGATGTGGACAGTGATGAGTGCAAGACCATGGTGAAGGAATACTTTGCATGGGAGGGAGAATTTAAACATGTAGGCAAACCTTTCAACCAGGGCAAGATTTTCAAGTGAGACTGGATCCAACAGCCAGTATTTATCAACGTCAGATTCAATGGACATGAAACCTGTTTGAGAATCCCATGTACAAGTTAATGTGCTGTGGTGGAAGGAAGATTTAAGTTGAGAAAAAATAAAAACTTTTTCACAATCCCTCTTTGGAAGTGTTCTTTTGATTAAAAGGAGTTTAAGTAAATTTATCAGCTGTCAATTTGAAAGTTTGCATCAATGGGGGGGGGTGCAGCAAGTTTAAAGTGTGGCCTGTTTTTAGGCATTGCTACAAAAATGAGTTTAAAATCTGTTCATTTCTATTCTTGTAAATGGTTAACAGTTTTGTGATGTTCTGGGAAGCTATCCTATGAGGTAAAGTATAAAAGTTGCTCTTAATTGGGTGGTGCTGGCTTTACTGTTCCACAAAATATTTCACCACAGTGCTTAATGCTCTTCAGGGATCTGAGAATGATAAAGCATATAAATTGTGAACTTTTCAAATCTGGAAATCATTACTTCTCCGGGAACAAAATGGCGTCCTGCACATTTAATGAAGGGAATGTTTGTAAATGACATTTGGAAATGATGATAAACCAGAAAGTCCACCAGAGGGAGCCAAAAGTCACATATCACATGAAAGTGTTGGAAGATTGCACAATCTGGGTCCTGACGACTTTTAAGCGAAGCTTGTCGTTCGTTCATGGTGACCTGTAAATATATACACATTTTGAAAGCTTGAAGTCGCAGATGTGTTGCAGATGAGCCCCGCCCTTCAATTGCTTTATGGACTACTTCATTTAAAGTGCATGTGGTACTCGTTCCATTTTGTTTTCCAGTGAACCGTAAAAATTAACTTGCAGGTACAGTTGCGGCTTTCTCTTTAGTTAAGGTAAATGTTGAGCTGCCTTGATTCAATCCCATGATAAATTGGCGCTAACCTTTTTAAATCTTAATGTGTGACATGCATCCTGTCCCATTACAATTGTTCAAAATCTGCCTCATCTGTACATGTGAAGTTTCAGACAGGCCCTGTCATGTTCAAGTATTTTTTGGGACATATGTTAAGTCAGGATCAACGTCTGTTGTCCAGGGTATTTAAGTATCTTGCCATTAGGCTTCAAATTCTCAAATTATTTCAAAGTTAACTGCTGGTTTTCAAACCACTTGTGCACAATTGCTATGTTTGGAATGGAAAACTAGCATACTTTGTGTACACACAATACAATATACAGTACATTCTATACACTACCGCCTAATTCTTTTAGTTTTTAATAGTGAGGTTGTAGACATTCCATGATAAATGTATCTGTAAACTATGATTCATTGGCACAAGACCTCTTCGTTTCAGAAATAAAACTATTATTTATCATTTTGTCAATATAATTTTACTACAAATGCCTTAACATTTGGCAGTACATTTCCAGTTCAGTTGCAACACTGAGAATGGAAGGTTAAGTCGAGCACATTGTATGATGCATCGTTCCATGTATTAAGATCAGTTGTATGCTGTTTATTTTGGTGGTTGGTCATCCTGGTATTCTATATACAGAATTTTCCTACTGTGCATAATATACAAATTAGATACTGCAGCAATAGTAATGGTAGAAGGCCATTCTGAACTCAGCTGTTGTCTATATCTCATAGGCTTTTTGTTCAAGCATGTTTATCTATTCTTACAAAATGATATTGTTGTGTGGTTCTTGAGTGGTGATGGGAACTTGTATACACCATACTTACTCATCTGCAAATGTCCAAGCACACATTTCTGTTTACACAGATTATGCCAGGTTGTCATGTCAGTTGACACACCTGAGCTAAGACTGTGTAAACAAAACAAAAAAAATGTGCCACACCTTACCTGGGGGGGTGTAACTGGTAAATTGATCCATTATGGTTGAATCTGATTACTAATCCCCTGCATTTCATATGTGAAAAAAAGAAAATGACCTTGATCCTTATGGGAGAATTGAACTACTGCTATAGCTTAAAGTTGCTTTAAGAACATTAAACATTTGGGGGAGCAACACTGTAGACTGCAATTGATAGATTGGTGTTAAGTAAACAAATTGCCAAACACGCCTACGTTGACAAAGTTGTGCAAAAGATGGGATGCTGTAGTACTAGAGATTTACTCATGAGATCAATTTCCTCATGAGAATTTGTATTGCTCAATGGTGAGCACAGGGTGTGGTCTGGGCTCTACAAAGCATGACACACTCTTTGAAAGGTATCGCCTGACCTAACTTAACCTTATAACTGTTATGTGTGTATCAGGAATTTGTCACATTGGAATAGCTGATCCACTTGCATGCCTTTGAAGAGTACATTGATTTTACTCACTTGATCTCACAGACAGAAGCTGCTCTTTGGGCCCTAGTTGGAATTTCCACATGACATGATCCTAATTTGATCAGTCCCTGGATTGCTGCAATCACAGTGATTTAAAGGTAACAACAACACCCCCCCCCTCCCCAAACAGATAGTCCCATCCCAATCTCACATCATTGGTTGGTCCAGTGTTGCTTAGTCAGGTCAATCGGGATGATCACATTAACTGAGCAATGTCTTAATAGTTGTACAGCAGATGCTTCTCATTTCTTTAATTGCGCGTCCTCGAGCCCGTGACCCGCAAACCGATCAAAGTTCAGGCTTGGTGTTATTACAAGATTTTGGCTTTGTAGGTCCATGGCTGGCTCATGACAAAAAATCAGGAAAACGTCAGTCATTCCGTTCTCACCTCAGTTCAAAGAATTCCGGGATGTCAGGCTCGACAATCTTATTGTGCGTTTAACCACAATGTTTTTATACTATAATATAGATATTTTAGATCCCCTAACCAAACCCCAGCCCCAGATTTAACCACTTACAAACAATACATTTGCATGCCTGTTACATGTTTTGTAGTCACAATAATTTTATTTACATCACACTATAAAATAGATATTTTTGAACACCTAACTCCACCCCTATGCCTAAATCTAACCAATAACACAGTATAACTAATAACACAGGCAACCATATCGCTAACATTTTACAATAAGTTTCCATTCATTAACATTAGTTAATGCATTAGGTATCATGAACTAACATTGAACAATATATTTTTTAAAGCATTTATCAGTCTTTGTTAATGTTAATAAAAATACAATTGTTTATTGTTAGTTCATATAAAATTATTTTGTTAACTTATGTTAAAAAATGGAACCTTACAGTAAATTGTTACTGGCATATCAAGCCACAATAATTTATTCCAACAAATTAAAAAAAAGTCACCATGAAAGTATTCCAAATGACTCCTGCTGCATTCAAAGTCCTCCGAAGTCAGACAATGGCTCATTGAGAGGAACAGTTTGAATTTATTTTAATTTTAATTGCTGAAAACCTTCCTCTCCTTGAAGGCAGTCACATCTCATAAAAAATGTACATCCAAGCATTAAATATTGTATTTGGTCACAAGATTTACAAGAACCAATGGCACTTGGCATCATTTACGTGACCGCTAACGCTTGTTGAGGCAACAATTTTGAATGAGAGGAGTGTTTAAATGAGAGGAGAACGGGATTTGAGCGTTATGGCGAATTGAGACGCTGATCACTGAATATAGGCTTAAATTTAGATGTGTTCCTCACACAAAGCCATCACACGGCATCGGAAGATCTGGAATACAGTGCAAGGCATGGATTATTTTCATGATAATTTTTGTTTCTTTTCTAATTTTTCGAGCTGCAAATTTTCAGACATTCTGAAAACTCTCCTTGTGCCCTACGACAAAAATAATAATATATAAAGCAATGAGTAAATGATCGCAGTGATTTTATTTTAAAATGTACTGTAGCCTTGGGTAAAGTATTGAAGTTATTTCAATAAGGCATCAGTGACATTTTAAATATGGACTGAGGCTGATGTTTTGGTGATGCAGGCAATGAACCAAGGAAACATTTTGGTGGTGATAAGTCATTAAGTGACATATACCATTGTGTTGGTCGGAAAGTATGGTTTTCCATGCTCAGATTTATTTGGGGTTAGGAGAAAGTATTTTAATATTGAAAGAAAAAAGAGAAACCCACACACTTCACCTTTAATTTTATTCTGTATTTGTAATCCGTAAATTCATGGTTTTCAATGCGTTAAGAAAGAGTTGAGCAAATGGGTGGGTGAAAATATGATCCGAGTTAGGAAACGGAGTGTGTGGAGCTGGAATGTTTACCAGAAAACCTCCTCTTCCTTTGTATTGGTTCAGAGACATTGGAGTTAAATGGGTCAAACTAAACCAGCTTCAAGAACAATACTTGTTGTAATGCCAACAGCAACACTACTTGCACTGCCAGCTCCCCCTGAAGTTCCCCTGTGCTTCCTTGGTCTCTTGCTGTGTTTCCCACCCCGGCTCTTCTCTTAGCTCCCATCACACTACTACTACAGAATTGATTTGATTGAATGCACCTCAGGATTGAATGTTACAGTGACTGAGAGGTACCCAGGGTCTGTGTTGTACTGTACATTTAGTTGAAGTTTCTCCATGTGAAGAAAAAAGCTTGGTATGCCTCTGTAAGGCATCTGCTCCTCACATCTGGAAAGAGTGATGGGTAGCAGCGGTCAGGAAAGCAATGCGCTTTAAAGAGAGATTCGGCCTAAAAACAGTATATGGGGAGTTTTATAACATATAACGGTGTCTAAAAGTTTGCTGCCGCAAGTAAAAATCCTTTTTATTTAGCATTATTTGGTAATTTAGTGTTGTTCTTGTTTCAAATTGTGAAAACAGTGAAAAGTTTAACTTAATTTTGGAGTGAACATGGTCAATGTCACAAATTTGATTACAATTGATTAGTGACCTAGAAATATAGTACAAACAATAATTTGTCATAGCGTTTCTTTTCTTTTTTCAAAGCCCTATAGCTTTATTTCTAGGTAGGTTAAAATTAAAAATACATTTGGTCACTACTGCATTCAGTATTCAGTAACTCTAGAACATTACATTATGACTTTGCAGGGCTGTGCCACAAACGTGTTACCTTATAAACAAGAGGTCTCATGGCAACGATGAGTCAGTAAAGAAACCTCAAATTAAGATGAGGAAAACAAGAACAGAAACCAGGCTGTGAAAGTATATCTTCTATGAAATCAGTTTGTTCTGTGTTGTGCTGATACAGAAATGTTCCCCTGGAGTCAGTCACCATGCTGTTCTGCCAGGAAAAAATAGCCATGCTAGTGTGCAATCACACACAACAGAACCAAGCATAGACGTATTCACCAATTACACTCTTACACTTTAATTTTAAACAACACAATCTAACAAAATGTACTGGATATGAGGATGACATTCCTTTAACCCAGATTATGATGTGAGGACAGGTATTCTGATGTATTTGGCTGCTGATGATGACCTGCATATTTCTTCCTGTAGGAATTTTTACATTCCACTGCAGGGGTGGAAGGTGAAGGTGCCAAAGGGAAGAATGTGGATGGTGCTGTCAATCACTGGGAACATCTTAAAGGTTCATCAATACAGCATCTGTTGATTTAAACTTCTAAAGTCCCTTTCTTTATTTTCCAAAGTTTTAAACTCTACCAGAGCCTGCCAGTTTTCTTCATTGTGTTTGCACGAGAAGCTTACTGCATGATTGTCATGCAAGGCATTGCAGAAATCAGTGGGGAGAACGAAAACAGACAGCCCCTGCATTTTTGGACACGAGACCCCATACATAACTCTGCAGGCTCAGATTACCATTGGGGGAGGTGGAGCAAATGCATTTCATCCAGAGCTCAAGGACTAAATGTTTTCATCATTTATACTGGATACAGAGGGCTGGAGCTGAAAATATGTTATTTTCCTGGTGGATTTGTTTATATATATATATATATATATCTGTACCACAATCAAATATTTTTTTCTGTGCAGTACTATAGACGTACAGTATATACTTGATTTTATTAAGTTTGTTTCGTATTATTTTGTCAGTGTTTTAAAAATGGATAAACAACTATATAAATATACATTGTCATATTTTACAGCTTGCATTAATATATGGGTAGTCTCTTAACCTGTCCAAGGACTTTCACCATTTTTAAACACTTTTTTGCCTTCAGTATTATTTTTAAATGGTAAAATGTCTTTTAATAGTAAAATTCCACGTATTCAGAGCTAATATGTACGTATATAATAATTAGCAAAATGGCATTTAAAGTAGTTTTAGATGGAGATTAGCATGTCACAGAAGGACGCCAACATTTCATATACACTCACCTAAAGGATTATTAGGAACACCATACTAATACTGTGTTTGACCCCCTTTCGCCTTCAGAACTGCCTTAATTCTACGTGGCATTGATTCAACAAGGTGCTGAAAGCATTCTTTAGAAATTTTGGCCCATATTGATAGGACAGCATCTTGCAGTTGATGGAGATTTGTGGGATGCACATCCAGGGCACGAAGCTCCCGTTCCAACACATCCCAAAGATGCTCTATTGGGTTGAGATCTGGTGACTGTGGGGGCCATTTTAGTACAGTGAACTCATTGTCATGTTCAAGAAAACAATTTGAAATGATTCAAGCTTTGTGACATGGTGCATTATCCTGCTGGAAGTAGCCATCAGAGGATGGGTACATGATGGCCATAAAGGGATGGACATGGTCAGAAACAATGCTCAGGTAGGCCGTGGCATTTAAACGATGCCCAATTGGCACTAAGGAGCCTAAAGTGTGCCAAGAAAACATCCCCCACACCATTACACCACCACCACCAGCCTGCACAGTGGTAACAAGGCATGATGGATCCATGTTCTCATTCTGTTTATGCCAAATTCTTACTCTACCATCAGAATGTCTCAACAGAAATCGAGACTCATCAGACCAGGCAACATTTTTCCAGTCTTCAACTGTCCAATTTTGGTGAGCTTAGATAATTGCATTAATGAGAAATTGAACAGGTGTTCCTAATAATCCTTTAGGTGAGTGTATATTATAATAATAATTAGCTGCCTTGCATCATTTAGACTTTTTGAGGACTCTTTATCAATATGATTTGAGCCAGCATTTTGTTTGGTGATTTAAAGAGACAAAGAGTAAACTGGTAACACTTTATAAAAAGGTTCCATTTGTTAACATGAACTAACAATGAATAATACTTTTAGAGCATTTATTAATCTTGATGTATATTTCAACATATACTAATAATTTTTTTTTAAATAAAAAAAGTTGTATTAGTTAACATTAGGTAATTCACTTTGAACTAACGAACAATTCAGAAATATATTGTTCATCGTTAGTTCATGATGCCATATAAATTAACTAATAATAGTCTCATTTGTTATCATTTAGTGTGTTGCACATTTCGCAGGTTAAATAACAGTGGCCACAGAGGAATCTATGGTTCTGACACTTACACTTTTGTAGATGTGTACCTTTTGTGTGCAATATGTCTGTGTTTTTATTCATGTCTGAAAAGGTTAAACATGTTCATGTTACGCTTATACAGACCAGGAATAACCATAAAACCACAGGTATGTATTCCATAAAGAATCAATAATAAGTTGTGGTAAACATGTTACCTCAGGTAAGATAAATTACGGTTAAACCCTTACATTAAATATTTCATATAGGGTAGCATGTTGGTGTATAGTTTATGCTTATAATTTTAAGTTATTTAATTAATAACTTTAGGTAATCCATGCGTTAATTAAAAAAATGATCTCTTCAGCAATTAAAATAATTCAGTAATGAGGATGTAATCAAAGTACTTAGGAGCTTACTATTTTCTGCTATTCAGTTATTTTAATGGGGTTCTAAAATCTAGAGTTGAGTAAAAATGTTTTGTTTTTTTTATAAAAAAAATTGTCTATAAACCAAATTATCTAAGTAGGCCTATGTCTGATGCAATCTTCTGAATTATCAGAGCTTTTGGTATGAGAGCTTGCATTGATGTACAGGTTGTTCTGTTTGTAGAATATCGACAGTCATTCCTGTACTAACTTGTGCTTGAGTATTTAAACCCACCCTTAAAAGACTGCGCTGTTGAAACACTTCACAACTATGAGAGGAATGTTATGATGATGGCCTATTGTGTCTAAAAACAAGACAAAATGGGACAGTGTAAGTGAACATAAACACTGCTGCCTTTTTCTTTACCATGGGGATGAAGTAAAGAGGATGAACTTCACTTCAATAATTGTCATCATTCTAAATGAGCAAAAGCATGACTGACTGTGTCACTGCATGACTGGATGGCTAAAAGAGAAGTCCAATATGTTAAAATTACACTGTACTAGTCTAATAAAGTCTTATTGTAGATTTGTATTACATTTCACAATAATGACTATATGTTTAGTCAGAAATGTGTGAAGTTTTCACTATTCAAACTATTTCAACCAATGTATTTTTGGCAGTATGGCATGACTGAATGCGTGAATGATCTTTGTGAAGTGAAACAAATTTGATAACTTTATGTCGTTGCTGACTGCATGATAACCAATCATGCTGCTACTTTTCAAACCACATTTTGAAATTCAATATTTATATACACACCGGAGATCGCTATGGAAACATCGCTGCCATAACCTTCCCCCTTGCTTATTATGTTGCCATGGCAGCCATCCCAGAATAGTCCTTTTCAGTTTGTCCCTCCCTTGTGTTTATGACTCACAACCTGCAGGGGAAACCACAATTCAGCCTGTATCTCATGATGTTTCTTCCCTACTTTTTGACAAGAACATTAGAACTGGATCTCAAAAAGGGGAACTCCATAAAAACATGAAAAAATGTGGCTATGGAGACCACAGGGATCAAATACATTTAATGAGGGCGGGGATGGGCCAAGATTTTCCATTTAGGGGAGTTTCTAGTATCACAAAACTGTTGTTATACAAATAAGTAAATAGAACAAACGAACAATTAAATGACCAGTAAAAAGGAATACATTATTTTAGGTGTATGTTCTGTCATTCCCTCCCTTTTTACCCCATCAGATATCGTATGTGTAAAAATATTTCTGTACTCATACAGTACTCATGCACTGAGTGTACTCATGCACATCCTCCCCCTTGTTCTACACTCAAGAGGAAAACCAGATGTGCCAACAGTAATAATAATTGCTGTCCATGGAGATAGCCCACATACACAGGTAGCCCACGCCCTCATCTCGAGAAACTAGCCCTCCCACAAAGGACAGGATGAACCTATTGAAAAACGGAAAACCTCATTTTTGTTTTGTAGTATTCTGTAGATACAATAACCTGTTATGTTTGAGCAGTGTTAGAAAACACCTGGCACTAATGTGTGTGGATTTTATTTAAATTTGCTAAATAAATAGGCACACCTATCTGTTTGGGTGATATATATATATATATATATATATATATATATATATATATATATATATATATATATATATTTCTTGTATTTGTTGCACGTTTTTCATGTACTTTTTTTTTTTTTTTTTTTTTTGCAGTGACAACTAAATGTATTAAGCCCATCATAGATTAATTTTCTAAAAAAGTTGTAAACAATGCACCTCTGTGTTGGCTCAACCAATGGCATGGGTTTTTGGCTGCGACTATCTGTTGTAATGGCAACAGAGGGTATAGTCAGAATGCTGTCTGAAAACAATGTTTATTTTTACAATTCCGTTTGGTGATACTAGTGGCGCAGAAATTATACACTTCAGCTTTAACATCTGTGTATATTCAAACTGATTAGTTGTAGGAAAAAACACTTTTTTAAAAGTTTGATTGTTAAATTTGATTACTTTTCTAAACATTATAATAAGATTAATTTACTGATTACTTTGTTAAAAAAGTAATCACATTACTAATTACTTTCAAGTTATTTTCTAAAACACTTGTTTTCCACTCAACAAATTCAAAATAATGTCTATTTTCTCCTTGTTCATTGTCGCACACCCTTCAGCTGTCACAGAAATGCAAACAGACATGCATATGAATATATTAATTCACATTTAAATTGTATTACATATAATGAAATATTTTTTAGAAATATTTGTAACCCAAGTAATTAAGTAAAAAGTAATTACTTTCATTAAAAGTCAGTAACTGTAATCTGATTACAAGAATTTAAAAATGTAAAGCATTACACTACTTTTTGTGCCTTAAGTAATTCGATTACAGTAACTAATTACTTTGTAATCCAATTACACCCAACACTGGTAGTGAGTCAGCATCAATGGAATCTTTCAAGTTTAATATACTGTAAGAGAGTATACAGACTCCCTGAAGTTAAACTAGCTGTCCTCAGTTTCACAAGTAAAAACAACTCAGAGTGCACATTTCAGGGCACATTGTTCCCCGTTGTTTTGTTTGAACTTCAAATAAAGTGGCTCCTCAAGGTTGATCCCATGCAGGACACACCCAATAAATTCAGCCTCTCTGCCCCTCCTTGTTCTTTTTCCTTCTGTCGCTGGTATAGTACTGCGTGCATTGTAGTCATATGATATGACTCACCCTGACACACCAACACTGACTGGTGTTATTCACACTAGTTCATACAGGCAGACACACCTATGAACCACTCACCAGGAAACACCCGTTCCCACATATCCTAGAATTGAACTAGTAAGATATTTTTTCATGGTGACATCGCTGGATACACTTTAGACTAATGAAAAGCATGGGATCTTCTTGTTAAGATTACAGTGACTAATCTTTCAAATATGCATCTGCATCAAAGCAGAGAGCTTTGTAGCATTTTCTATGGCCATTTCATGTCTCTTTTCCCCACATGGTTTCAGAACTCTGCAGAAAAGCATGAGTGTTTTGTTCCTTGACATTCTTTGCCTGTTTGTAATCCAAAACTTTTATTGCATTTGGGAGACAAAACTCCTACACCAAGAAAGCAACAAATGAGAACATTGGAACATATACACACTGTTGTTCCAGTTCTTTCCTGACTCATCTAATGCTTTTTGACTATTCATCTGATCACAGTATTTACAATAGTTCTAATACTTGAAATAGCCTTATATGGCAACATACTTCTTGTACATTTAAAAAGCAACTTATTTACTCAAAGTAACTTGCCACTCCCTATTTTTCTTAACAAGGCAGACAATACAACTCATTTTTCGATTGGAGAATTCATCTTCTGCTTACCATTACACAGCCGTAAATATGGGTGTGACATGTGGATTTGTATACCAAGTGACTCTCTCTCTGCCTGTCTTTCTTTCTTTTTGTCTTTCTGTCTGTCTGTTTGCCTCCCACCCACCCTAGAACCACATACAAACGCCTACACTATATACCTTCATTTCCAGCATTGGCAATATCTAAGGCAGCTGAAACAGGCACCTAATTGAAGTAACAGTCCTCTTACTCAATCGAATGTGATTTAGACCTTGTGAAATATATTTTGTGAAATCAAGGCAGGCTAAAACAAAGCAAAAGGAGACCGGCTGTAAAAAAAAAAAGAAAAGCAGAGAGTAAAATGTGAGGCGCTTCAGGGAGAGGCAGTGTTGAAAGGGAGTGACTGATCTGCTTGCTTCAGGGTAAAACCTGTAGCAATATAAGTAGAATACTTGCTGTACACATAAAGACAGGAATAAATAAAAAAAGTGTTGATATAGATGGAAATTTCCCTTAGCATTCCAGTTCTTTCAGGTAGCTCATCAACAATGAAAGTGTTTAATTCTTGCTTCAGATTAGGTTTATTATATTATATTAGCTTTTCTCTTAGGCTTACATTTCTCTACAAAATACAGTCAGGAATTTGCACACATGTACACATTTTGTGTCCTTAACAGGACATTTCTTGTATTTGCATTTGAATGATTCAAGATTCAATTATTCAAATATATCACCCTATTTGCACTTTCTGATTTAAAAGAACACAAACACTACAGATGGACACTAAAGCCATAACCAAGGGTACTTGTGTTAGGCTTCAATACACAAATTTAATACAGTTTTTCCCATTACATTTTATTTATTTATTTTCAGCATAACAATTTGAGTGAAAAGCTGAACTGAAAAAGTTCAGAATTGATTTTAGTATTTGCCACTTTTGCTTTAATGATGGCATGTACCAGAGCTGGTATGGACTCCTCAAGTTTGTTCAAAACCTGATGATCCATATTATCCCAGACTGATTCGTGGATGTTCCCATGATGCACTTATGCAGCTAATATGGTCAATGTCAAAATATTTGCGTGATCACAGCATTTGAGATCATTAATGTCATTATTCAACTGTATTTCAACTTCATTATTTCTTTTAATGTTTTTACATCACTAAGGCTGGCTATCATTTTTATTTTATTACTTCTAGCTTTTAGTCATTCATTGATACCATTAACTATGCCAACTGCAAAAAAATGTGAACAAACAAGAATAACATCTTGTACATTCAAACTTTATGATTGCTATGTGAAATAGATCAAGCAAGGCATAGTTGCAACTGAATGCCTTGACAGCAGAGTTCTGACTCATGTTTATATAGTAATTATATAAAAACAAACATATTAAATGTAATTGTGACAGTTTGTGTTACTTCGGCATTTAGCCATATTTTAATGGCTTCGGTTCATTTTCCAAACTGTCTGATGGGGACTGTCTGGGTACTGACTGATGTGTTTGAATTGGCTGATGTTTTTGTAGCTTTCTTTAAAATAAATTAACTGATATATTTTAAAATTGTTTTATTGTTTGAAGTTTAGCAGGAGGTATATGCAAACATATTTACCAAAAACTATTTGCACAAGGCTTCTAAATTTATTTAACAAAGAAAAATATTCTGGGAGTTTAGGAATATACGTTAACATATAGTAACATATAAGTGTTGTGTTCAGTTTTCCCCCTTATTTTATATTTCATTGTGAGGTTGAAATACTTCATTTTGGTGACTTTTTATTAACTCATGCAGAGCTTGTCTGCTGATATCTTAACGAGCACACTTTTTGATGCACCTATTCTGCACGTTTCGCGGCCCGATCGGTTCTCCCGATGGCCATTCCACCCCTGATCAGACCAAAAGTTCGTCGGCCCACCGGGAAAATGCCCGGTATACCAGATTACCAGTCCAGCCCTGACTACAATGTTTTCAAATTGCTTAATAAGTATAACAACCGTACCCTGTTTGGCAGTCTTTTTAAACATGTTCAATATTCTGCGACAATGACGCTGATGCCTGCTTTTTTCCCCGTCTCTCCTGCTCTTTTCGACCTATACTCACTATCCAGCTGGATGTTGTTGGCCTCAATGGTTTAGCGTTTGACGTTCGACAATCGACATTCGGGTTCGCAGATTTAAGGGACCGTCTGAAAACTCCACTCACTATGCTATAATTTACATTTTCACATTCAGAATGTTGTTAAAACTTCCCAGAGGAGAGACAGACATACTACAGGTGAGATTATTAAAATCTGATCAATTATATAAGTACAGTAATCAATTTTAGAGGGTAGAAGGACTTCAAAAATAAATAAATAAATAAATAAAATACAAAAACTCAACATTTTCATACTATTTCAGCCCCACACAACCACACAAGCCTGAAATAGTATGATAATGTTGATGGCCTGGCTCAAAGAAGGCACTGTCTATTCTCACTGAGACAATGGCACATTATTAAAGATATGAAGCAGTTTTCAAATGGCAACAAATGTTTAACATTTTACATCATAAAAAACATTAAAACCTACATCTATCAAGTTTTTAATCACAATTTTGCCTTCACTAATGCAATTCAGTGGCCCTGCGGAGTGCCAAATGAATTGGCAAAATGCTGATCAAATAGGTTAGGATGGAGCATATCATGTCACACTGCAGGACATGTAAACTTTCCAATGCAAGTTAATGTCAACTATCCACACACAGTATACACAGTGTACAAATTATAGTGATTTACACAATGATCACTCTAAGACTTTATAGATTTTACAGTTTGATTTTTGTTAACGCATGATATTCTGTAAAGATGCTTTGAAATGTTGTGTGTTGTGAAAAGCACTATGCAAATAAAAATGACTTGACTTAAGCACATGAATAATGTGCAGCACAATAGACACAATACAGCACTTGACATTATAAACAGTATACACAGGTCATTGTGGGACACCTGTGGTAATTTCTTAAAGACTGCCAGGAAAGATGCCCTTCCCTAAAGTTAATTTAGAAAATATGCAATGGCTTATTTAATATATGCACAAATTATCTATATTATTGAAAATATTTGATTTTTTTTGGTTAAATTAAATTTAAATTTAAATGTTAAATTTTTTTACTATCACGCTGTGCATTTAAGTAACAAAATCCATGTTTATTCTACATGAATATATAAGTGAATGGACATAATGGAGTAAAGATAATTGCGCTTAAAACAAAAAACACCACATTGTTGGGAATCTGATTGTTTATTGGATATAGACCTTATTCACAGTAGCGTCATCTTTGATTTTTGATTTTCGGAAATGGCAACGAAGCTGCAAAGCATAGATGTACACATACAGTTTCTTCAATTACAGTTGGTTACAGTGTATTTGGCTCATTCCACTGCCAAAACATTGAATAAATATTTTCCCTTACAAAAATTGAGAGTTTGTGGCAAATTTACCGTAAACTTGCCGCAAATTCGCCACTGATAATTCTCACATGCAATTGAGCTTTGCGGCAAACTTGTGGCAAACTGTCCATTCTTGCCAAAGGTTTGCCGGATGTTCATACCGCCAAAGATCTGCAAACTTCTGACAAACATTTGTGGCGAATCAAAAGCTCATTTGCATGTGAAAATAAAGAGAGGCAAATTTGCTGCTAGTTTAGATTTTTGTAAGGTTTCCAAGATATTTCAGTAGACAAAAAAAACTTAAGACAACAAGAGTTGTGGGAAAATTACATGTGAATCTTTTGATTGCTTTATACAGTGAATGTCATTGAAGAGACGGTAAGTCTATCCCTCACAGTCTAATTTTTATTCCCGTCAAAAATCAAAGATGGTGCTACTGTGAATAAAGCTGCATTCACGATGCGTATTATTAGAATGATCGTAAATACGAGTTTCCCATTTGGAATTTGCACAGGAACGACCCCTCAAATTGTAATTACGACTAAGAAACTGTGAGATAATTTTGATACTCTAGTTTCCAAGATGGGAGGAGTCGTAGGCTACACTTTTAACATGGTACTGTTTCTGTAGAGAATGACAAGTTTAATTAATTTTTCTAAAAATACATTGATAATGATCTGTAATCTTTGTAAAATAAATGATACCCTTATGAAAATTTACCATGGATTTATTGTAGTAATATTGTAGTAACCACGACTGTAGTAACCATGTTTTTTTCTTCTTCTTTTTCGTAGTAACCAAGGTTTAAGTAACCATGGTAACTTGGTTTTAGTAATAGTACCATATTATCTATGGTTAATTTAGAGGTTTTATATGTGGCTTTTACTAACTAATTTTTAAAGGGTAAACAAAGTAGCTTAAACATTTTATCTTTAGGCCCTTAAATATATTATAAATTAGTGTATTAAATTATTAAGCAATAATAAAGTTAATCATTTTATCCAAATAATTCGTAAAATTCAGTTTAACAGAGGCATCGGAATTGGTGTCCATATCAGCGATATTGGCTTAAAAGTGCTTTGTATCGGATCGAAAAGAAAATAAGTAGGATGCCCATCCCTACACTGTTTCCAACATCTCGCTGAAACAGTGGGTGGGCTGGGCTAAAAGTATGAGCGACCACTCCCTGCTACACCGTTACCTCCGCCCTCTTCCCAAATGAAGAACACTACAGCTTCACCCTAAACGCTTCCATTCTCCATAGCCCGGAGTTACAAGTTGCACCAAATAAGCAGCACGAAAGTGAGAGAGAGAGAAGAGCAAGGAACAAAAAGTAACAAAAAATTATAAAAACTCAAGTAAGCTTCCATGCCTTGTGTAAGAGAGTGAAAGAACACGAATAAGTTAAGAAGGCGTTTGTAAGGTTTCGGAGGAAAACTTTTCTGGGCTGTGGCAGAAAGAAGTGGACCGCGGAGGATGCCTTGGCAAAGGTGTTGAAGTTTTAAGGTAAGTTTATTAACTTTTTTTAAATTCCTAATTAGTATAATTCTGTTATGCAACGCTCAAAAAGCTTAACCACAATTTTAGCTTGTAATTACATTTTTTTTTCTTCTTTTTTGTGCTGCGTAGAGCTTTTTAGATGTTTGATTATGTCTTACTAATACAATACATTTGTTTATTTGGTTATTTTAAGAAAGACATTGCATCTGACGAACTTTAAAATACCAGCAGCTGTTAGTGCGAGCATGTTGACAGTGGGTGTGTATCTGGATGCAAAATTGTCATCTGTTGCGCACGTTTCTCACCATACTTGCCTTAATGTTTGCGATTGTTCAGATTTCAACGTTTAGTTTTGAAACTCGTCCTGCTAAAAGAACAGGGTTCGTTTTTCGTTTGAGGGACATTTCCTGAAACGTTGCATACCATGCAAAAGATACACCCAAGTAGTTGTAGTCCAACAGAGTTAAAGAACTGCAACTGGGATAAAATGGGTGTCTCTTGCATGAATGTGCTAGTTCTGTAAGTTAAAACGAATAGATTTGTCATGAGATGGAGTCATCTACTCATATTGGTGTGTACAAACTTTCCCCTCCTAAACGCACTGTATGTGTATAATCTGACTTTTAGTCATGCCATACTTGGGTTCCTCAAAACTTTCCTCTTGGAAGTAAAATTACCCAACCCTACCAAATCTGGTCACAGTTTGAGATTTTTGGACAACATTCTGCGCTGTGGTTGAACTACTGAAATTTCTTTTTTCCCCTGATATTTTGTCCTTATGTTATTTTAAGTTGAGGTTTAATTATGCTTAAACCTTCTCATTATCCCTAGAAAATGTACGTTTATTAATTTAATTTGTGAATCTATAATTTTGATTTTTATTAACCTGGAGCTCTGGCCAGGGTGTGGGGAGTGTGTAAGAGGGGGAAGGGAGGAGGGTGTAATGGAATGTAGTGGTTTGGAAAGACTTACTAATTGAAACCAGGTTTGAAGCATAAAGGGGAAAAGTAAGGCTTGCTATGGAGGAGAAAGAATAAGGTGTTTTATTCATGCCCAACTGCTGCATGACTTTGGTCATGAAACTGTATGGAGTAGGACTACTGCAGATTTGTTATATAACTGAGTAAGAGACAAAAATAAATAGATTTAGTAGAGAAAAGGACATTGATGGAATGTTGCAGATAAGCACTGATATTTGGAGATATGTATGGAATTTTGACATGCAAGAAGCTGTTTTGTAATCTTGTGTGATTTAAGGTAGCTTTGTGATGAATGTGCATGTTCATGAACAGAGTTTTCAAGAGAAATGTTTAGAGCCCATCCCCCTTCGGCTGCCACACCCAAAGCTCTCTTCTGTTTTGTCAGAAGAGATGACTCCATGGCAAACTCAAGAAGTCTAAACCAGTTTCTAAATATTGTATGAGTACAACTATAGAAGAACAACTTTTTAAAATTATAATTTAAGTAATTTTGCAGGATTTTACAATGCTAGGCAGTTGTTATGTTTTATTATGACTGGGGTTGCCTCAAGTTCACTGTCTTGTATTTCAACCTTAATTTTATCTGAAGGTTGCAAAGTGTTTGTTTAAAAACAGAACAGGAAGCATCTTGCTTATCTTGAATTATTTGGGATTTGGATGTTAAGTACCAACAATGTTTAGACTTAGAAATGGGGCCTGTGTATCATTATCTTATGCATCATTGTCTTGTAGGTTTACAGTGGATGCACAACGTTCTCCTGCTCTGTGTTGATAGGCCAGAATAGGGTGTGCTTCTTAGGACTTGCAATTCCAGTGTGAAACGGAAAGAGTTTGGAATTGTGCACACTTCCTCTGTCATTTCCTTAAAGGCTTGTCGAGAACTTGCCATCCACACCATGCTAAAAGAGAATTGACAGGCCTCCTAAATGTGGTTACAGTTGCCATTTGTTTGTTTTCTCACATCTTGATCTTTCTTTGTCTTGAATTCAGTCATTCAAAAGACTAGGTTGAAAGGGTTCAAATAACCATGAATTTTCCAATCCAAATTTTGATTATCCATCACAGATAAGCTACTGTCATTGTTGGTTTAAGAGAAATAGTTTGTGGGATGTTGGGATTATTAAAGAGATTTAAAAAAACAAACATGTTTGGACTTAGACTTTGTTGCATTATCTTGGTACATGTCATCCTGTTCAGACAGACCCTGGCATTATCATGGTTCCATGATTGAGAAATACTGTCTTGAAGCTAAAACAAAGGCTAAACCAAATCTCTGCCAGTATTGCTCTTGAGTCAGAGTCATAATTTCATAATTTTCCATTTTGACAGAGTCGTGTTGTAAGATGTCGCTGACATAGTTTTTGACTCTCATTTAATTCAGTTTGTCACATACAAACAGTCCCCTTTTGATAATATTATGCATTTATTCCCAATTTGGCTCATTTAACTATGTTCAAAAAATCATTTTGTTTTATTATATTATGTAATATGTTCTGTGAATTATTTAATACACAGTGAGTTCAAATAAATATTATATTTACCATAATTTAATGGTACAGTAAATAATAGGCTAGCCTAATTAGTGGCCAAGGTGAGACACACATGGGCTGACTTGCATGACGTAACGTAGCCACACCTCTCTTTGCCACGTAACATACTGGGTTACATGTTAAATTAAAGTGTATGCAATAAAGCAGAATCAACACATACAGTATAGTGCAAAAGTGTTTATTGCAAATTATGTATATAGTTAAAGTGCATTGTTTCCCGGTGGGCCGATGCACTTTTGGGCCGTTCAGGGCCTTAATGGCCATCGATAGAACTGAGCGGGCCGGTGGGTTGGCCGCGAAATGTGCTGAATGGGCCACGATTGAGGTCTAATTTTGATTATGCTAATGCTTTCGAAAATGCGCTTTAAGAGCATTCAATGATCTACATTTCTTGATGTATTGAAGTGTTTGACTACAGCTTGTCCTACATCATGCTATTTCAGTAATGCAGTAAAGCACATCTACTTGTGTACAACAGCATGAGGATGTTGGCTTCAAACTTTGTTCATCTATATTCATTTTTGCAAAGTTTTTCTGAGTTTGTTTAGTTGTATTTTTGGTCATTTAAGTGTTGGGATGCAAATTATGCCTTTTTCACTTTTACAGAACGAGTGTCAGTGGCATTATAGTCAGTAAAGACAAAAAAAGTGACTCACTGCAAGTCTCAACAGCACATAGCTAATGCACACACTTGCGTAAATGTTCCTGTAACGTCACCTACATAAGTCACAAACATGCTTTAGTGTAACTCAATACAGCACCTTTTGAAGGTACAAGATCATAATGGTTCAAAAGCACTTCTTAAAAATTCTCTCTTTTTAATGATTTAATTTAATTTACACATTGTATCTTTGCACGAAAGTTTAGTCGAATGTGGGTTTTGAATTAAGCCCACATGGAAGTAAAGTGTGGAATATTTAACCAAATGGTAGTTATCCCGATTTTCCATGAATGTATCAGCGCTTTTTTTTTACATCAGAAATTGCCTGCCTCAAAGCAAGACAAATGATTGATGAGAATTATGACTTTACACTTGTCACATTAAAGAGTATCCTGTAATTTGCTTTGGAAAAAATGTCTGCTAAATGGCAAGTAACAAGTAACTCCAGTATTCAAAGCCAAAGGCTACAATTTTGTGTTGTTACATTGTCTAATTGCTGACTGTATGTGCATGTGTCTCTTAATAAACATCACAACACTTAAATGACAAGAATGTAGCATTAAGACTCAAACAGTGGCTTTTCTATAATTAGTGGTCTGGTCGTCAGCCCAACAATGCTATGATCACTTATCTAACGCCCCTCAGCATTGGCAAACATTTATAAATTTAGATTTATAGTTGGGAGATACCTCACATTTTCACTGGAGCACTAAGGCTTTTTATGCTTTGCAAACAATTTGTACGATCTATTTTGCTCTGCATTCATCATTGTCATGATGAGGGGCTTCTGTTTGTCTATATAAGTGTGGAAATTAACTTCCTGCAATTAAACCAATTATCAAATTGTATTACTCTATTTAGTGTTAGTCAGTGGAAAGCATGAAAATGAGTACCCTGTTTTTGTACCAAGCTCAGACCCAATGGGTGAGTTGAGTGGGTCGAGAGTAGGACATTGCTTTGGAGTTAGTCATTGCAGAAGAGGCTGGGCTCTCTTCCAGCTGGCCTGACGGCTCTATCAAGGAATGTGTGTGACTGGAGGCCTGGGTGGGGCTCGCAGCTCACTGTTCTATGTGTGCAGGCTGTGTGAAAGATGGTGTGCATGTACTTTCTCTCTTATTGTACGAAGGGCATGTCCCAGACATCGGATGCAACGTTTGCAGAAGCGTTAGACCATTATATCTTCTTTTTATAGATTTGTAGCATTGTTGCCAGATGGAAGCATTGTGGTGTCGTTTAACATATTCTGGGACTGTGATTATTGTCCAATTTTGTTGTAGCACCAGTCTTTCTTAGAAATGCAAAGTATTTACAAGTACATTTTTATTAAGCCATTTTATCAATGCTGTGCAGGGAAAACGTTAATAGCTCAGAGCATGTTTTAATGTAAAACTGCTAAACTTTGTTATGAATTATTTTTTAGCCTTTATTTTGCCAGCAGTTTTGTTCTGCATGCTCCACCTTTACCGAGGTGACAGCAAACTTGATACAACTAAGTAGAGGGCTGGTAGATGTCACCCCTTTGAGTGTACACAGCTGCTTTGCCAAATGTTTTGCAAACAGTGTTACAGCCTTGTCCAGACTAGCCTTTATCACCACGTGCCCAAAACTATTTCAGTCACAGCTCAGAAATACCCGTCCCTTAATGAACTACAGGGTAGTGAGAGGTTCTAGCAATGCTTTCCAAATAATAGACAATGAAGTTTGAGTTAGCAGCTCAGAGAAGAGAGAGAAAAAAAGTGTATAGTGTTTTCTTTCCTACCAATGCGAACCCACAGACCTGTGAGAAGATCATCACAATTAAATAGCTGGTGATTTTCTTGATATATTGTGCACAGGGAGTTGCAAACTCCTTATCGAGTGTCTGGTTTGTAAAAGATTTGCGCAAAGGTTTTTTTGTCCTTTTGATTATACATTAGTGTAAGTATACAGCTCTTTTATGGCAGTGCTAAATGATCACTTTTACTGTAAACAGTTGTTTTGTATATGTGTTAAGAGTCAGTAACAGTGGAATAGTACTGGGAGAATAAATATCAGGGCAGGTACCCACAAGCATTTACCTGTCTGTGCTGATTCCAGTATTTTTCACCTTTACTGCTATATGGAGAACCTCTCAATTTCAAATAACCACAGTTATTTACTTCACAGACCTCACTTATATGCCTTATTTAATAATTTTTTTTTCAAACTTGATCTCACATTTAATTGATCTTTAATCATAGTGTTCAAGGAAATGTCTCATGCATCAATACTTCAAAAACCTTAAAGGCATGTCTGCAAATCTGACAAATTCCCAACATTTCTGTAGCCCAGGCCGACAGGCTTAAAACAGATATCTCTTTGTGCTCAGCCTCTTCAGTTTCATTTTTTAACAAATGGGCGTATGCTAGAACATAAGGAAACACTAAATTGGAATGAAAGCCACAGGGCAACTTCAGAGGTCAACGTTTTACAATTTAAAGTTTTCTTTAAAGCATAAAGTATGTTGATTCCCCTGACAAATATAATCACAGTAGCTATGTGGCACTTTAAAAACATCTCTCTGTTTGTTTGAACACCCTGATCAGCCCAATGACGTGAGTTTGGGGACAGGACTGTTTCGGGGACCAGTTGTTTAAAAGCAATTCCGTTGGTGATGCTAGTTTCACTGAAATTACATACTTCAATTTTAATGCACATGAGTCCGAATGCACCAGCATTGAGGAAGAATATTATTTGTTGAGAAGTCACTTGACTTGCAGCTTATAGCATTTGAACAATGGTCACAAATCTGCTTTGCTTAACTAGAGACGTGCAATATGAAAACAAATACTGAGGTGGTATTGAGCAAATATTGACCTGCTTGAGGCATAGTTTAACTCGTGAATCAGCCATCTAAACTTTTCGGTTAATACAATGGATTGATTCAGTGCCTTTTTCTGTTTTGCATTCTTAAGATAAGGGTGGATAATGAAGTTTGATTGTCCAGTTTGTGTGAAGTGAAATATGTGGCTCATGAGGCTTTTAGATGATCAAGTGAGGATTTGCACATGATTTGATGTTTTCTTTCCTGTGAGATAAACCTTATTTTTCTTGTGAAAAGTGACAGTTTTATAGCATTGGCATGGTTACTATGAATGGCTTGCACATGTTTTAGTTTACAACTGTCTTAAATTACTTCTATGACATCAAAGGTCGTAAAAGAGTGCCTAGGTGACAGTGCGAGATGATGTAAAAAAAAGTTTGAGTGAGTTATAGTTTTGGTTTATGGCAATTGAAAGTATAATTGTATAACACAGTAAAATCTTGCTTTATAATGTATTTTATTTTTAATAGCAGGCCAACTGATTTCCACCCTTGGAGCACAGGTGGTTTGGTGTCCATATGAGGTTGAGTTTATTTAGAGGGAGTGATGTTAATATCTGTATTTGACAATTAACACTAGCTACTTTTCAAAGGGACCTATCATACTTGAGGATTAAACACAAACAAAGCCCAAATTATGTGTGTGAGCATAAAGAAAACTAGTCTGACAGTCATTCAATGGAAACATCCAGAGAAAGTGTTTAAGCTTGTGTAGACACAGGTTATGTCTTGGCATAGGTTCATCTAAAAGGAAAACTCCCTGTTTTTTGTGTTCATTTTGCAACTGTTTCAGTCACTGTCGCCCTCTTAGGGCAAACCAGAGAAAAGAATAAAACCAACTAGGGTGGGGCTGCAATTTTGAAGGAAAAGGAGTAATAAAGTTAGCCTGATCCACTAGGTTAAAATCCTGAAACCATGCAAACAATGTTTTCATTAAGATCTTCTCATATGAAAATATAATAATGTTTCTTGAGTTTTATTCATTTTACTCAAAATGTACGTAATGTGATTACAGTGAAGATTAAAAACCAAGTTTTGTCATTTGACTGTTTGATGCATTAGAAACATTGACTTTGATAGATGTTACATGTGATTTCCTTTTTCTTTTTTTTTTCCAGAAAATAAAGGAAGACGGGAGAGTGTTTGAGCTTTAGCCTGGGCAGTTCAGTAGGTCACTCTGTCCTCCTGATAAATTAAAGGTTATTTTATTTAATAATGTGTCCAGACTTTTAATGTTTATTGCAATATAAAAGCCTAACTTATTAAACATATGTAATATTATATACACAGTGGGTTTTAAAAGTGCTCATTGAAATTCTTGGAAAACAAAATTAGTTTTAGGCTTTTGATATTTTAAACCAAGAAATGTTATGACATAAAATAAATTAGAAAAATTGACTTTTAAACCTCACTGCATGAATTCATAGTAGGTGCATTCTAAATTAGATATATTAATAATTAAAGCAAAATTACTTTTTAGTGTATATAATTACAAATAAAATGAGAAAACCCCTATATCTTTTCAAAATACAAAACCGGATTCGCTTTTAATGTAAAATAATCGTAAAAGCCACTTTGAGGTTTAACAACCCTCCCTACTGTGAATACCTATGGTGTAAAGTCAGCATTGAGTAACATGACACTCTCAGTCCACAGCATTTGCCTTCTCTCATGGTTGCCAGACCACATGTCCCAATGCCATAGTTTAGCTTATCAAGACTAATCATCACAGTACCTGAGGGACATATGTGTTGTCGATTATAAGTCCTAATGAGCTAGACATGTTTTTTAATAGGGCTGTTTGCCCATGTTTTACTTATAGAAAATCACACTGATAAATAGCCATTGCTATTCCTTTTTTGCTTCCGTTTCATTTGTTGTACACACTACTTACTCTTAGATCATAGATCATATGATTTTCGTAAGAGCCAACTGCTCTAAACAAATACCCTCTGATAAGGCTCTGGTTACCAGTGACACGATGTTTGTACCCTTGTGAAAGTCAAAGACACTCTCAGTTCTCCATAGAAATGTAATTTGTACTGCACTTAATGGTGCCTAAATAATGCAGGTTAAGAGAGAAGTATAATCTGCCTGCTTGTGTAAGGGAATTCTGTTAGTGCCATGGGGTTTTCAACTGGGGATGTTCCTGTAATCATCTGTGGAATTACTTTTAATAAATAAAAGGATTTCTTAAGAATATATATATATATATATATATATATTAGGGCTGTCAATCGATTACAATATTTAATCAAATTAATTACATGGTGTCCCGATTAATTAATCGCATATACAAATATTTGCTGAGAAAGCCCCTCATGTAACAATAACTCAGTATATAATGATTATGCATATTTATATCAATATATAATTATACATAGTTATCTTTAAATATTTAAAAATTATATATATATAAAAAATATTCAGATAATTAAAATGCTTTACATTCTTGTAGCAGAAGAGTTAATCATTGATAAGGCCATACAAAAAGTGGCTTTAGAATACAATGTATTGTTTACTACCATATTATTGATCATAAGTCAGTCATTGGCATACAGTTCACAGCAATCTATTACACAAGTGAATTTGTCAATCAGTTGTTATTATGAGGGCTTGTTTAAGGGCCCGTCAATTTACACCTACGTCAGACGTCTCGGGTGTGTAGTGTCATAAATATAAAATGTTTAGGTGACTGTGTCAAGTTAAATATAGTTTAATACTCAAGCTTTAAACACATCTTGAGATCCCTTAGATCGCATTTGCGCTCCTTCGAGTGTTTTGAACGCAAGAACGTAACGCATGTTTGTGTTGTTCTGCCTACTGAAGTGTTTTCTTCACTGTATAAACTGCGCGTTGCTCATACAGCTGAAATTTCACCTACTGCCCTCTGGAGTAAATAGCTGGTACTACAAGCTTGCATTTCTCAGGAATCTTGCTTATTATGGTCCATGGGCATGCGATTAATTGCGTTAATTTTGCCTGTCGATATATATATATTATTAATTAATTAATTACATTTATTACAAAATGCATTTCCAAATGTGATATATGTGATCTGTAGCTATTTTATATTTCTGGTTGATGGTTTGTTAATATTATTTATGAAGAGTATTATATCTGTTGTAGTTTTACCAACAAAATCTACTGGATGTGTCACTGGGTTGGTTCATGACCCCTGGTTTAGTGGCATGTTTTGTGCTCTTTTGTGCAGTTTCTCAAGGATGTGCTGATCTGCCCCATTCCATGGGAACCGTAATCAGAGTTCTCTCTTTTTTACCATGTTTTCCTCTTCTAGACTCCCACTCTAAGTATTTGCTCCTTCCAAGGCATATGGCCAGGAATCTGTCAGAGCTGTGAGAACAAGTACTGCCCAAATAGTTTTGCAGATCATATAGTTTTAAAGGGGGCTGAATGAAGTGGAACATGCATGCAATGGTGCATAGGGTGTGGCAACATGTTAAGAGAGAGAACATGTAGCATACAGGGAGTAAAATAATAGTCTGTTACACTGCTTGCTAGGGAGTTGTTGAGTACATAGCACTGTTGGTTTCCCCTTTTCCTTTTGTAAATACCTGACCCAGCCAACAATAATAAGAAGGCTTGTTTAAGGCTTGGATTGCATAGCTTCTGTGGGGTCTCTCATATCCTGTATTTCTCTCACTGTTAAGGGCTTCAAAATATAATTTTATATATATAAAGAATAATTTACAGAGAACAAAGAGTTCAGATGTGTCTTTATAAGTTCACAGTATTGTGTAGTATGCCATTGCATGCATAATATCTGATGACAACAAAGAGGTATCAGTCTTATCACCTGGTATTATACACTATGTGGCCAACAGTTTGGAATAATGTACAGATTTAGCTCTTATGGAAAGAAATTGGTAATTGTATACACCAAAGTGGCATTCAGCTGATCACAATGTGTAGTCAGGACATTATTAAAATGAAAATGTAAATTTTACATAAACTTTTTTCAGAACTTCTTAAACTACTTCAAAGAGTTCTCGTCAAAAAATCCTCCATGTGTAGCAATGATAGCTTTGTACATACTTGGCATTATAGCTGTCAGTTTGTCCAGATACTCAGGTGACATTTCTGCTTCCTGTAGCACTTGCCATAGATGTGGCTGTCTTGTTGGGTGCTTCTCACGCACGTTACAGTCTAGCTGATCCCACAAAAGCTCAATGGGGTAAAGATCCATAACACTCTTTGCCAATTATCTGTTGTCAATGTTAGTGTGTCTTTGCCCACTTTAACCTTTTGTATTTGTTTTTCTGTTTTTCTGGAAAAAGTGTGTTGGAGTGATGGCTGCTGTAAATAGGGCCTGTCTAGATTAGACCAAAAGTGACATTTTTCAAATTGTGATGGTGCTGTTTATTTTATTTTTTTACATCAGTAACGTCCTGATTATACTTTGTGATCAGTTGAATGCCAGTTTGGTGAATTAAAGTACCAATTTCCTTCTGAAACAGAAAAATCTGTACATTTTCCCAAACTTTTGGCTGCCAGTGTACATTTGCCTATTCAACTGGTGGCCTGTGGGCCAAATCCGGCCCGTTTGATATTTTCAGTGTCACGCTTGAACGCGTTTTGTCTTAGGGGCCATTCTTACTGAATGTGTTTTGTCTCTGATCAGAATGTTTTTAAATTTGTTTCCTATGTAAACTTGCGCTGGATGGAAGTCGCTCCAGCTCTCAATGTTTTGCAGGGTCTCGTGCAAGAGCGCCACGCTTTCAGATACTTTCAGATGTTGCGCTACAAATAATCATTATCCATAATTTTTATGAATTAGAAGATGTCACATTCACTGACGCTTACAGCACTCATTTGTTATAATTTTTAAATGTGAACACAACAATCATAATAGGTCAAATCATGCTGATCGGATATAGTGCATCCCTATTAGTAATATCCTCTGTTTTGCAGCATTTTATTCACATTGGCCTATTTTGTTTTGAGTCTATGCATTCCTTCTGTAATCCACTAAGATCAGGGTCAGGCTTTTTCAGAAGTGTGTATACTTGCTATTTTGAATCAAGGGAGGATTTATAATTATTATGATTGTTTTTCCTTTCAAAGTGCCCTTTATCCCATGTAATTTATCCCATAGTGGGACACATGGTGAATGCTAAAAATCTTCATTTTTGGATGGATAAGCAGTCTGTAAACTATTCACAACTTTGACACATTAATGTGCCTCTAATTAATATTATTTTGTCCATTAACTAATCCTCCCATTTGTCTGGCATAGTAAAACTCATATCATACATGCAAACACCGATCTTTGCAGTAGCAATACATATTTTTTTTAATAAAACAAGTATAAAAAACTTTAATGATCTTACATGGACTATTTTCACACAATGCATCATAAAAAATGCAACAGGGTAACAGAGGCATACAGTGGCCAAGGTTAACATGCAAACATTAGCACCATGAATACATGATGTAAATATTACATAGACAAACCATATATTTTCTTAATTGTCTATTTAGTCACAACATCTCTCCTCAGTCTAAACATTATTATTTCTCTTTAGACTGAGTTTGTTGCTCGTATACTTGTGCATCTTCTGCTTTTGGACATCACCATAAACACAGCAGATAACGAACATCTGATCTGCACCAAAATCAATGCATAAAGAATGTAAGAAATGCATGTGGCTGTAATGCTTTCCATGTTGTTGTAACTGTTGTACAACTTATTTTCTTAACGGTTGTGACATCTTCAGCGAATCGATTCAGAGAGATTAAGACTGTGCTCAACAACGCAAAAACCTGTGGCACCTCAATTATAACTGCCCGTGTAAACATACACAATGTTTGTTTGGGAGGAGCAAAGTTTGTCTTTCCTTGCTTTCTTTGCTTGTTTTGAGAATTAAAAGAACTAGAAATTCTTATGGAAACTAGTGAAAAATGCATGTAGGTCTTTTCATATCCAAGAGGTCCTGTGTAATTGCATGGTGAATGTTGTGAGGAGGTGATATATCTGAAACAATGAGCTTTCTGTGTTGAAAGCTGGAATGGCAGGCCCACGTATCAGCTAAATAACTCATGTTAAAAAAATGTAATCAAGCAGAGCCCTACCAGCTCTTTTGTTTATGCATTTTAAGAACACCACATGCTTTCTAGATATTTAGGTATGTTTAATCTACCCATCCCAAGGATACCAGAAGTCCTCTCCAGCATTGTGTACCACCCCCACTGTATAATATTTACTTATGTGTATTTATTGTATTGCCAGTACAAAATGGGCTCCCCAGCTGAGTCTGTTTCCTCTAAAGCTTTCTCTCTCCAGTACATACAAATCTTACGTAGTTATTTCCTTTGTCACCTTTGGCTTGCTCACTGAGGGCTTAAAGGCATGATTTTCTGTGAAGCTGCTTCAGTATGTTCTGTGAAAAACATTATACTTGACTTAATCTGTATACTAAATTGAGCTGAATACATTTAGTGATGATATCTTTTGGATTATTTGCAAAAATGAATGGATATATTTTTTTAATAGTCCCAGAGGAGACATTTTATGCATCAAAAACGACCATACAGTTTCATTCTTTATACTGGGAAAAGCATGGGATAACGTTAGGCTGTTCTTACTTGGACTCGTCTTAAACCACTTCATGCAACTCAATCTTACAAGATGCCTTCCAAGTGGAATTCATTCTTGTTCATTACTTTTTGTTGGAGAGGTTACTGCCATCTAGTGGTAGTCAGCTTGTTCTTCATCTAAAGGCTGACGGATTTCAATAAGATTGAATTTAAATGGTTTTCATTGTATAAACAAATATGCTTATTGTCTCAAATAAACCTTTCTGTGAAAGCTTAATTTGATTTACTCTCTAATTAGTCTCTAATATTCTATTTTCTTTACATTTTAAGGAAAGAACGAGGGCAGACACGGTTCACTCTAGAGGACAGGCTAAGAAACACATTACGAGGTATGTGGAGTTACTTAATAATATAATGTAATAAAATATTTATATGGTTTAGAGTTATGCATTCCAAACATTGACCGTACTGAAAAATAGTTTAGGACTATGTTTTGATTTACTAATGTCATGCAAATACCATCTGCTTAATTTTAACTCATCATTCAGATGGTAGGGAACATATACCTACTATGTTTGATATTGTATTTTAACAGGCATTGCATATTATAATTTATGTATTAGTAAAATCTAAATTCTATAATTTCTTTTAAAGATGGCTGACGAGCAGGATACAAGAGAAGTTCTTTTCTCCCAGTGGATGGGCGCTGATAAACATGGGCTCACCATAGAGCAAACAAATCATGGAGAGATTTTTGTCAAAGAGGTGAAAGAAGAGTCCACTGCTTCTCATACTGGAGAAGTGCATGAAGGTATAAAGTCAAAATGACCCTGCAAATTGCAACTTTAAGATCTGAAAACTTTGAAAATATATATTATTGCATCTAGTTTTACTTGTATAAGTACTAAATAATGTTTGACTTGGACAAACTGGGGGAAAAAAAAGTTTATCTTAATCTCGATCGAACTTTCCATTTACTGCTCTTTCATAGGTGACCAAATTGTGGGGGCCACTATTTACTTTGACAACATGAGCTCAGAGGAAACGTCTGAGCTACTGAAGACTCTGAACCGACATAAGGTTGGGCTGAAATTACAAAACAAGCCTGGAGACAAGTCACCTTGCCGCTCTCCGATGGGGACATTGTCATGGGAAGGACGTGGAGGTTTAGGAGGCTCAAGTTCAGACATTCTCCTGGTAAAATTACCTCAGCATTAATCCTTGTGTTATATGGACCATGTGTATAACTATGTGAACCATAAATCTTAATATTTTCCATTGTTTTCATTCAGCATCCATACTCATGCGAAAGAGCAAAAAATGTCAAATGTATATTTTATTGGTGAACCGATATGGAATTTCTGGGCCTATACAATAAACCAAAGCTTGTATTCGGTTAACGATATCTAATAATTTTTTAAAGTGAAGTGCCTAGCTATTTAGCTAATTAAAATCCACTAACATGATACAAAATACAGTAAGTTGTTTAAAATCTTAACATTTGTTTGCCATACTATAAGTGAATAGTGACTGGTTTGTCAATCTTGGAAAAAGGACAAAAATCAAAACAAGAAAACCCCAGTAAAAATAATAAATACAACTAAATATTCCAATACTTCTGAAGCAATACGATCACATTGTGACATGAACTGAATGAAATTGAGTTATTATTCTCCAATCAGATCATATTATTAATAATGCACTTATAATAAACATGGCAGTTGATAACATCAAACCTCATTGGTTCTTACTGTCTCTTTTCCAAACATGCAACATGACATCATAGTCGTATCGATAACTTTTACTGTGGTTTAATGGTGTTTCTTGGGGGGTCCTTTTTTTGAGTATGATAGACACTATTAATTTATAGTATGGCAAGTAAACCTTGTGAATACTTTTTTTATTTGCACTGTAAAGGGGTAAGGAGGAGGCGAGAACTGGCTTGGCAATATAAATTATAATTTAATAATAAACTGAACCAAAAACACACAAACATAAACACACAGAGCAGCTGCCTGTAATTCTCCCTCGAACTGTCGTCACTGGCTGCCTTTATCCCTCGCATGCCCCCATCAGGCTGATTGGGGACCGGGCGTGCGTTGTTCCAGCCCGGCCCCGCCCTCCTACACTCTACATCTTTTGTGATTCATGTAAGAAAGAAAGTAGTTTTGTGTTAGTGTGCATGTGCAATTCCATTTGTGTATGTACATATGATATCTTCATATAGACAATAGTAGTGTTTTCAGTAATTAAAAATTACATTACCATTTATATCAGGGTGTAGCTTTCATTTAAAAGCAACCAGCTAACATATGTGATGGGCATTCATCGATAATTTGGTATTCACATTTTTAAGCTCATAAAAACAAATACTTGAATATTCTATTATTTTTATGAAGGTAATTAATGAGAAAAAGACTTTGTAACATATTGTTTTTATTCATAAAGTTTGCATCTATTTACATCCAAAACAAGCTTGAATTATATCCTGTGTTTTTTTGTTGAAAACATTTAAACTAGCAATGCGTGAAAACAAAAAAGTACAGAATGAAAACATTTAAGCTCATGCAAAGCTAAGAAAAAGAAACCACTAATAAAGTAGACTGAAGCAATTAACGTACAGGAAGAATATAAATACTCGGCATGAGATATAATATAAACATAATTATATGCAACGTTTTTGTTAAGAAAAATTTGCATATCCACATGCTCCGTAAACTATACTAATTTATAGACACTAGTTTAATTGATGGAATGTCCCTCAGCTAGCATAGTCTTTCTCAGATGCTATGCTTGTTGTTTACAGAAGCATCACAGGGATTACATTGCAACAGGGACGCTGCTTTCTGATGAGTTGCACATATACAGGAGTAAAGAGTACACCGCTTATACAGTACATTTAAACAGGAATCCACCTTTCCCACAATAAGCAACATTATGGCAATATCCTGCTTTTGGTGTCCATTTAAACGTACTGACAGAATGGTTAGCTCAACAAATGTGATCAACTTGTGTCCATACTCAACAGCGCCACCCAGTGCATTCTGTTATAACTCTTTTGTGTGTTCAGGATTTAACATGCATCTCATTCACTGTATGGCCAGCAAAGCAAAATTTAGCAAAATTGTAATAGTATTTTTACTTTTTGAATACTTTGCAATATCATTGCAATATGAATACTCATACAGTATTCGACTACTCGTGCACATCCCTAATATGTGATACTTTATTAATTCTTTAATTGTGTTAGCCTACTTTATGTGTTTTATTTTTGTCCACTCACGGAGTTTGCAATGTGGCATTAGTGTTGATTATTTGTTCTGGGTTTGTTATGTTTCATCTGAATTTTTTTTTGATGTTCGATTGCTTTATCCTGTCTGTTGCTTTAGATCTGCTTTATTGGTGTAATAAAAATGGTAGTAATGCTATTGTGGTGTTTTGGACAAAAATTTCGACCATCTGGTGCGTCTGATTAAAGCGTTCTCTCACTTTCTCTCTCTCTCTACCCCTCCCTCCCTCACTGTGTGAGGAGATAGAGTGAAGCTACATATATCATGTGAAGATGGACAGAATAAAAGCTAACTAGTTTCAATAGTTTTCTTTCAGTTTTTTAATATATCAAAATGTCAGACAACATTTAAAAAATATCATGGATGACTTAAAAAGTGCAAGTCTGGTGAAAGTGCTCTTTTGCTCTCACACAAGCATGCACAGGGAGAAAGTGAGTGAGTGTTTATGCAAGAGAAGCCGCAAATATATTCGCTTAAATGGATAAAATTAAAACTAGCTAGGTATAAGTATTTAACCCCAGTATTGGCCTGATACGCATATTACCAAGTAGTATCGGTGCATCCCTTCTTTAAGGCCACGCTTACATGCTGTATATGTGCACGTGCACATGAATACTGTTTAGGTATTCTGTGTGCATTATAGAAAAACAAAATACAAAAATCAAGGGCACAAACAAATATACAGTAACACATTATCAGTTCAAATGAAATTAATTCCACTTTTGGTAATACATTTTATTTTTCCAGTTATTTGCCACTGATATTTAATGCTTGTAAATTTCAGTATGGTAAGCGTTTCCATATTTTACACATTAAACTTATTTAAAGTTATTAATTTCTCTTTCTTGAATCAACATTTTTTCACATACGTACTGTATTATAATTTGCCTCAGTTTTTTAATTTAATATTTCTCTCACTACAGAGTGGTGATGACGAAGACTATAAGAGAATCTATTCTAAGAAGATTAAACCCAGACTGAAGTCAGAGGATCTTGCTGAGGGTGTTGATGTGCACACAGAACGTCATAGCAGCACAAGCAGTGATGGTTGCACCATCACTACAATTACTCGCCGAATAACTACCTATACTGTGGACATGCCTGGGGGGACTGGCGAGCAAATTGATTACACAAGTCCTGAGTTCAAAATTCAGGCCTCACAGCATGAGCAGTCAGAGGGGGATTCTGCTCAAATCAGATTACCACATGGCAGCCTTATTAGCAGTGCACATGGAGATATAAAAATGGGGGGCATATCTCTTGGAGGACCACATGTCACTGGCTCCTCTATAAAGTACTGTAGCACCGGATCTGTCAAAACAACAAGGGAATCAGATAGGAGTGAGAGAGAGTTTAGAATGAATGTGTCAGACACTGGACTGTCAGAGACAAAAGGACAGGGGGTTAAAGAACATTCTGGAAGGACAGAAACTGCTACAGGCAGTGGTTGTCTCTCTGAAAAAGTAACCATGGGATTAGACAGAGAAGTGGGACATATTTCAGTTTCTCCAGTGGAAATAGATTCAAGTATGATGGGAGGAACTGAGTTTGCTACAGTGCAGGGCCCTGGTTTAGACACTCATGTTTCTGGTTTTTCAATTAGTGGGTGGAGAGGGGACAGTAACATATCTGGTATTGGCAGAGAATCTTTGTCTGTTGCAGTCAAGGATGGGTCTGATGATAAAACCAAATTCTCTAAATGTAGCATAGATGTTCAAGGACCCAAGGTAAATATTAAACACCCTGAAGTTAAAGTTAGTCAGAGCTCTGATTTTGCCGTCCATGATGTGGAAGATAAAGACAAATTACCAAAGGTTGAATCTAGTGGATCAGTTGTTTACAACCTGGAAAGTGGTAGTGGATTCAAGATGCCCCACGTAACATTTGAGACAAACGAAAGTGCTTTAGCAGGTGCTAATCTACCAGTACATTTTAACAATCAAAGTTTTAAAGATGCTGGTAAAAAGAGTTTGGACATAACTGGGAATCAGGGTGTGTCAGTTACAAGAGAAACGACTTCGTTTAATTCAAAGATGAAAGGGGGTACCTCAGAAGACAATGTACCCTCATTTGGAATCAAAGGAAAAAAGGTTCAGGGTCCTGATATTGCAGTAAATCATCCCAATGCTGATGTTGAAATTACCACACGAGACTTGGACATCAAGGGTCCAGAGCTTGACATTAAGGGACCTGAACGAGAAATGAAAGGCTCAAAATTCATATCAATATCTGGTCCAAAGGTTTCGAAGCCTGAGCTGGACATCAACCTCAAAGTGCAAAAACTGAAGGGAGATGCTGATATTTCGGATCTTAAAGTTAAACAAGATATTAAAACACCAAAAGTTGAAATTGAAGGCCCAGACCTTGAGGGCCCTGAGGGAGGTTTAAAGATGCCAAATATCAAAATGTCATCAGATGAGGGTCCTGAAGTGGATGTAAAAATCCCTAAAGCTGATGTTAAGTTAAAGGCTTCAGATATGAATATCAAGGGTCCTGAGCTTGACATTGAAGGACCTGAAGGAAAAATCAAAGGCCCCAAATTCAAGATGCCTTCAATATCTGGTCCAAAGATCTCCATGCCAGATATGGACTTTAATCTGAAAGGGCCAAAACTGAAAGGTGATGTTGACATGTCAGTTCCAAAAATTGAAGGAGACATTAAAGCACCGAAAGTTGAAATTGAAGGCCCAGACCTTGAGGGTCCTGAGGGTGGTTTTAAGATGCCAAAGATCAAAATGCCTTCATTCGGCCTCAAGGGTCCAAAAGTTGAGGGTCCTGATGTGGATGTAAAAATCCCTAAAGCTGATGTTGAGTTAAAGGATCCAGATTTGAATATCAAGGGTCCTGAGCTTGACATTGAAGGACCTGAAGGAAAAATCAAAGGCCCCAAATTCAAGACGCCTTCAATCTCTGGTCCAAAGATCTCCATGCCAGATGTGGACTTTAATCTGAAAGGCCCAAAACTGAAAGGTGATGTTGACATGTCAATACCAAAAATTGAAGGAGATATTAAAGCACCAAAAGTTGAAATTGAAGGCCCAGACCTAGAGGGTCTTGAGGGTGGTTTTAAGATGCCAAAGATCAAAATGCCTTCATTTGGCCTCAAGGGTCCAAAAGTTGAGGGTCCTGATGTGGATGTAAAAATCCCTAAAGCTGATGTTGAGTTAAAGGCTCCAGATGTGAATATCAAGGGTCCTGAGCTTGACATTGAAGGACCTGAAGGAAAAATCAAAGGCCCTAAATTCAAGATGCCTTCAATATCTGGTCCAAAGATCTCCATGCCAGATGTGGACTTCAATCTGAAAGGGCCAAAACCGAAAGGTGATGTTGACATGTCAGTTCCAAAAATTGAAGGAGATATTAAAGCACCAAAAGTTGAAATTGAAGGCCCAGAGCTTGAGGGTCCAGAGGGTGGTTTTAAGATGCCAAAGATCAAAATGCCTTCATTCGGTCTCAAGGGTCCAAAAGTTGAGGGTCCTGATGTGGATGTAAAAATCCCTAAAGCTGATGTTGAGTTAAAGGCTCCAGATGTGAAAATCAAGGGTCCTGAGCTGGATATTGAAGGCCCTGAAGGAAAAATCAAAGGCTCCAAATTCAAGATGCCTTCAATCTCTGGTCCAAAGATCACCATGCCAGATGTGGACTTCAATCTGAAAGGCCCAAAACTGAAAGGTGATGTTGACATGTCAGTTCCAAAAATCGCAGGAGATATTAAAGCACCAAAAGTTGAAATTGAAGGCCCAGACCTTGAGGGTCCTGAGGGTGGGTTTAAGATGCCAAAGATCAAAATGCCTTCATTTGGCCTCAAGGGTCCCAGAGTTGAGGGTACTGATGTGGATGTAAAAATCCCTAAAGCTGATGTTGAGTTAAAGGCTCCAGATGTGAATATCAAGGGTCCTGAGCTGGATATTGAAGGCCCTGAAGGAAAAATCAAAGGCCCCAAATTCAAGATGCCTTCTATCTCTGGTCCAAATATCTCCATGCCAGATGTGGACTTCAATCTGAAAGGGCCAAAACTGAAAGGTGACGTTGACATGTCAATTCCAAAAATTGAAGGAGATATTAAAGCACCAAAAGTTGAAATTGAAGGCCCAGACCTTGAGGGTCTTGAGGGTGGTTTTAAGATGCCAAAGATCAAAATGCCTTCATTTGGCCTCAAAGGTCCAAAAGTTGAGGGTCCTGATGTGGATGTAAAAATCCCTAAAGCTGATTTTGAGTTAAAGGCTCCAGATGTGAATATCAAGGGTCCTGAGCTTGACATTGAAGGACCTGAAGGAAAAATCAAAGGCCCTAAATTCAAGATGCCTTCAATATCTGGTCCAAAGATCTCCATGCCAGATGTGGACTTCAGTCTGAAAGGGCCAAAACTGAAAGGTGACGTTGACATGTCAGTTCCAAAAATCGAAGGAGATATTAAAGCAGCAAAAGTTGAAATTGAAGGCCCAGAGCTTGAGGGTCTTGAGGGTGGTTTTAAGATGCCAAAGATCAAAATGCCTTCATTCGGCCTCAAGGGTCCAAAAGTTGAGGGTCCTGATGTGGATGTAAAAATCCCTAAAGCTGATGTTGAGTTTAAGGCTCCAGATGTGAATATCAAGGGTCCTGAGCTGGACATTGAAGGCCCTGAAGGAAAAATCAAAGGCCCCAAATTCAAGATGCCTTCAATATCTGGTCCAAAGATCTCTATGCCAGATGTGGACTTCAATCTGAAAGGCCCAAAACTGAAAGGTGATGTTGACATGTCAATTCCAAAAACTGAAGGAGATATTAAAGCACCAAAAGTTGAAATTGAAGGCCCAGAGCTTGAGGGTCCTGAGGGTGGTTTTAAGATGCCAAAGATCAAAATGCCGTCATTCGGTCTCAAGGGTCCAAACTTTGAGGGTCCTGATGTGGATGTAAAAATCCCTAAAGCTGATGTTGAGATAAAGGCTCCAGATGTGAATATCAAGGGTTCTGAGCTGGACATTGAAGGCCCTGAAGGAAAAATCAAAGGCACCAAATTCAAGATGCCTTCAATATCTGGTCCAAAGATCTCTATGCCAGATGTGGACTTCAATCTGAAAGGCCCAAAACTGAAAGGTGATGTTGACATGTCAATTCCAAAAACTGAAGGAGATATTAAAGCACCAAAAGTTGAAATTGAAGGCCCAGAGCTTGAGGGTCCTGAGGGTGGTTTTAAGATGCCAAAGATCAAAATGCCGTCATTCGGTCTCAAGGGTCCAAACTTTGAGGGTCCTGATGTGGATGTAAAAATCCCTAAAGCTGATGTTGAGATAAAGGCTCCAGATGTGAATATCAAGGGTCCTGAGCTGGACATTGAAGGCCCTGAAGGAAAAATCAAAGGCCCCAAATTCAAGATGCCTTCAATATCTGGTCCAAAGATCTCTATGCCAGATGTGGACTTCAATCTGAAAGGCCCAAAACTGAAAGGTGATGTTGACATGTCAATTCCAAAAATTGAAGGAGATATTAAAGCACCAAAAGTTGAAATTGAAGGCCCAGACCTTGAGGGTCCTGAGGGTGGGTTTAAGATGCCAAAGATCAAAATGCCTTCATTCGGCCTCAAGGGTACAAAAGTTGAGGGTCCTGATGTAGATGTAAAAATCCCTAAAGCTGATGTTGAGTTAAAGGCTCCAGATGTGAATATCAAGGGTCCTGAGCTGGACATTGAAGGCCCTGAAGGAAAAATCAAAGGCCCCAAATTTAAGATGCCTTCAATATCTGGTCCAAAGATCTCTATGCCAGATGTGGACTTCAGTATGAAAGGCCCAAAACTGAAAGGTGATGTTGACATGTCAGTTCCAAAAATTGAAGGAGATATTAAAGCACCAAAAGTTGAAATTGAAGGCCCAGACATTGAGGGTCCTGAGGGTGGTTTTAAGATGCCAAAGATCAAAATGCCTTCATTTGGCCTCAAGGGTCCAAAAGTTGAGGGACCTGATGTGGATGTAAAAATCCCTAAAGCTGATGTTGATTTAAAGGCTCCAGATGTGAATATCAAGGGTCCTGAGCTGGACATTGAAGGCCCTGAAGGAAAAATCAAAGGCCCCAAATTCAAGATGCCTTCAATATCTGGTCCAAAGATCTCTATGCCAGATGTGGACTTCAATCTGAAAGGCCCAAAACTGAAAGGTGATGTTGACATGTCAATTCCAAAAATTGAAGGAGATATTAAAGCACCAAAAGTTGAAATTGAAGGCCCAGACCTTGAGGGTCCTGAGGGTGGTTTGAAGATGCCAAAGATCAAAATGCCTTCATTTGGCCTCAAGGGTCCAAAAGTTGAGGGTCCTGATGTGGATGTAAAAATCCCTAAAGCTGATGTTGAGTTAAAGGCTCCAGATGTGAATATCAAGGGTCCTGAGCTGGACATTGAAGGCCCTGAAGGAAAACTCAAAGGCCCCAAATTCAAGATGCCTTCAATATCTGGTCCAAAAATCTCTATGCCAGATGTGGACTTCAATCTGAAAGGCCCAAAACTGAAAGGTGATGCTGACATGTCAGTTCCAAAAACTGAAGGAGATATTAAAGCACCAAAAGTTGAAATTGAAGGCCCAGACCTTGAGGGTCCTGAGGGTGGTTTTAAGATGCCAAAGATCAAAATGCCTTCATTTGGCCTCAAGGGTCCAAAAGTTGAGGGTCCTGATGTGGATGTAAAAATCCCTAAAGGTGATGTTGAGTTAAAGACTCCAGATGTGAATATCAAGGGTCCTGAACTGGACATTGAAGGCCCTGAAGGAAAAATCAAAGGCCCCAAATTCAAGATGCCTTCAATATCTGGTCCAAAGATCTCTATGCCAGATGTGGACTTCAATCTGAAAGGCCCAAAACTGAAAGGTGATGTTGACATGTCAGTTCCAAAAATTGAAGGAGATATTAAAGCACCAAAAGTTGAAATTGAAGGCCCAGACCTTGAGGGTCCTGAGGGTGGTTTTAAGATGCCAAAGATTAAAATGCCTTCATTTGGCCTCAAGGGTCCAAATGTTAAGGGTCCAAATGTTGAGGGTCCTGATGTGGATGTAAAAATCCCTAAAGCTGATGTTGAGTTAAAGACTCCAGATGTGAATATCAAGGGTCCTGAGCTGGACATTGAAGGCCCTGAAGGAAAAATCAAAGGCCCCAAATTCAAGATGCCTTCAATATCTGGTCCAAAGATCTCTATGCCAGATGTGGACTTCAATCTGAAAGGCCCAAAACTGAAAGGTGATGTTGACATGTCAATACCAAAAATTGAAGGAGATATTAAAGCACCAAAAGTTGAAATTGAAGGCCCAGAGCTTGAGGGTCCTGAGGGTGGGTTTAAGATGCCAAAGATCAAAATGCCTTCATTTGGCCTCAAGGGTCCAAAAGTTGAGGGTCCTGATGTGGATGTAAAAATCCCTAAAGCTGATGTTGAGTTAAAGACTCCAGATGTGAATATCAAGGGTCCTGAGCTGGACATTGAAGGCCCTGAAGGAAAAATCAAAGGCCCCAAATTCAAGATGCCTTCAATATCTGGTCCAAAGATCTCTATGCCAGATGTGGACTTCAATCTGAAAGGCCCAAAACTGAAAGGTGATGTTGACATGTCAATACCAAAAATTGAAGGAGATATTAAAGCACCAAAAGTTGAAATTGAAGGTCCAGAGCTTGAGGGTCCTGAGGGTGGTTTTAAGATGCCAAAGATCAAAATGCCTTCATTTGGCCTCAAGGGTCCAAAAGTTGAGGGTCCTGATGTGGATGTAAAAATCCCTAAAGCTGATGTTGATTTAAAGGCTCCAGATGTGAATATCAAGGGTATTGAGCTGGACATTGAAGGCCCTGAAGGAAAAATCAAAGGCCCCAAATTCAAGATGCCTTCAATATCTGGTCCAAAGATCTCTATGCCAGATGTGGACTTCAATCTGAAAGGCCCAAAAATGAAAGGTGATGTTGACATGTCAGTTCCAAAAATTGAAGGAGATATTAAAGCACCAAAAGTTGAAATTGAAGGCCCAGACCTTGAGGGTCCTGAGGGTGGTTTTAAGATGCCAAAGATTAAAATGCCTTCATTTGGCCTCAAGGGTCCAAATGTTGAGGGTCCTGATGTGGATGTAAAAATCCCTAAAGCTGATGTTGAGTTAAAGACTCCAGATGTGAATATCAAGGGTCCTGAGCTGGACATTGAAGGCCCTGAAGGAAAAATCAAAGGCCCCAAATTCAAGATGCCTTCAATATCTGGTCCAAAGATCTCTATGCCAGATGTGGACTTCAATCTGAAAGGCCCAAAACTGAAAGGTGATGTTGACATGTCAATACCAAAAATTGAAGGAGATATTAAAGCATCAAAAGTTGAAATTGAAGGTCCAGAGCTTGAGGGTCCTGAGGGTGGTTTTAAGATGCCAAAGATCAAAATGCCTTCATTTGGCCTCAAGGGTCCAAAAGTTGAGGGTCCTGATGTGGATGTAAAAATCCCTAAAGCTGATGTTGAGTTAAAGGCTCCAGATGTGAATATCAAGGGTATTGAGCTGGACATTGAAGGCCCTGAAGGAAAAATCAAAGGCCCCAAATTCAAGATGCCTTCAATATCTGGTCCAAAGATCTCTATGCCAGATGTGGACTTCAATCTGAAAGGCCCAAAACTGAAAGGTGATGTTGACATGTCAGTTCCAAAAATTGAAGGAGATATTAAAGCACCAAAAGTTGAAATTGAAGGCCCAGACCTTGAGGGTCCTGAGGGTGGTTTTAAGATGCCAAAGATCAAAATGCCTTCATTTGGCCTCAAGGGTCCAAAAGTTGAGGGTCCTGATGTGGATGTAAAAATCCCTAAAGCTGATGTTGAGTTAAAGACTCCAGATGTGAATATCAAGGGTCCTGAGCTGGACATTGAAGGCCCTGAAGGAAAAATCAAAGGCCCCAAATTCAAGATGCCTTCAATATCTGGTCCAAAGATCTCTATGCCAGATGTGGACTTTAATCTGAAAGGCCCAAAACTGAAAGGTGATGTTGACATGTCAATACCAAAAATTGAAGGAGATATTAAAGCACCAAAAGTTGAAATTGAAGGTCCAGAGCTTGAGGGTCCTGAGGGTGGTTTTAAGATGCCAAAGATCAAAATGCCTTCATTTGGCCTCAAGGGTCCAAAAGTTGAGGGTCCTGATGTGGATGTAAAAATCCCTAAAGCTGATGTTGAGTTAAAGGCTCCAGATGTGAATATCAAGGGTCCTGAGCTGGACATTGAAGACCCTGAAGGAAAAATCAAAGGCCCCAAATTCAAGATGCCTTCAATATCTGGTCCAAAGATCTCTATGCCAGATGTGGACTTCAATCTGAAAGGCCCAAAACTGAAAGGTGATGTTGACATGTCAGTTCCAAAAATTGAAGGAGATATTAAAGCACCAAAAGTTGAAATTGAAGGCCCAGACCTTGAGGGTCCTGAGGGTGGTTTTAAGATGCCAAAGATCAAAATGCCTTCATTTGGCCTCAAGGGTCCAAAAGTTGAGGGTCCTGATGTGGATGTAAAAATCCCTAAAGCTGATGTTGAGTTAAAGACTCCAGATGTGAATATCAAGGGTCCTGAGCTGGACATTGAAGGCCCTGAAGGAAAAATCAAAGGCCCCAAATTCAAGATGCCTTCAATATCTGGTCCAAAGATCTCTATGCCAGATGTGGACTTCAATCTGAAAGGCCCAAAACTGAAAGGTGATGTTGACATGTCAATACCAAAAATTGAAGGAGATATTAAAGCACCAAAAGTTGAAATTGAAGGTCCAGAGCTTGAGGGTCCTGAGGGTGGTTTTAAGATGCCAAAGATCAAAATGCCTTCATTTGGCCTCAAGGGTCCAAAAGTTGAGGGTCCTGATGTGGATGTAAAAATCCCTAAAGCTGATGTTGAGTTAAAGGCTCCAGATGTGAATATCAAGGGTCCTGAGCTGGACATTGAAGACCCTGAAGGAAAAATCAAAGGCCCCAAATTCAAGATGCCTTCAATATCTGGTCCAAAGATCTCTATGCCAGATGTGGACTTCAATCTGAAAGGCCCAAAACTGAAAGGTGATGTTGACATGTCAGTTCCAAAAATTGAAGGAGATATTAAAGCACCAAAAGTTGAAATTGAAGGCCCAGACATTGAGGGTCCTGAGGGTGGTTTTAAGATGCCAAAGATCAAAATGCCTTCATTTGGCCTCAAGGGTCCAAAAGTTGAGGGTCCTGATGTGGATGTAAAAATCCCTAAAGCTGATGTTGAGTTAAAGGCTCCAGATGTGAATATCAAGGGTCCTGAGTTGGACATTGAAGGCCCTGAAGGAAAAATCAAAGGCCCCAAATTCAAGATGCCTTCAATATCTGGTCCAAATATCTCCATGCCAGATGTTGACTTCAATCTGAAAGGCCCAAAACTGAAAGGTGATGTTGACATGTCACTTCCAAAAATTGAAGGAGATATTAAAGCACCAAAAGTTGAAATTGAAGGCCCAGACCTTCATGGTCATGAGGGTGGTTTTAAGATGCCAAAGTTCAAAATGCCGTCATTCGGCCTCAAGGGTCCAAAAGTTGAGGGTCCTGATGTGGATGTAAAAATCCCTAAAGCTGATGTTGAGTTAAAGTCTCCAGATGTGAATATCAAGGGTCCTGAGCTAGACATTGAAGGACCTGAAGGAAAAATCAAGGGCCCCAAATTCAAGATGCCATCTGTGTCTGGTCCGAAATTCTCCATGCCAGATGTGGACTTCAATCTGAAAGGGCCAAAACTGAAAGGTGATGTTGACATGTCAGTTCCAAAAATTGAAGGAGATATTAAAGCACCAAAAGTTGAAATTGAAGGCCCAGACCTTGAGGGTCATGAAGCTGGTTTTAAGATGCCAAAGTTCAAAATGCCATCATTTGGCCTCAAGGGTCCAAAAGTTGAGGGCCCTGACATGGACGTAAAAATCCCTAAAGCTAATGTTGAGTTAAAGTCTCCAGATGTGAATATCAAGGGTCCTGAGCTTGACATTGAAGGACCTGAGGGAAAAATCAAGGGTACCAAATTCAAGATGCCTTCACTCTCTGGTCCGAATATCTCCATGCCAGATGTTGACTTCAATCTGAAAGGACCAAAACTGAAAGGTGATGTTGACATGTCACTTCCAAAAATTGAAGGAGATATTAAAGCACCAAAAGTTGAAATTGAAGGCCCAGACCTTGAGGGTCCGGAGGGTGGTTTTAAGATGCCAAAGTTCAAAATGCCGTCATTCGGCCTCAAGGGTCCAAAAGTTGAAGGTCCTGATATGGATGTAAAAATCCCTAAAGCTGATGTTGAGTTAAAGTCTCCAGATGTAAATATCAAGGGTCCTGAGCTGGACATTGAAGGACCTGAAGGAAAAATCAAAGGCCCCAAATTCAAGATGCCATCAGTGTCTGGTCCTAAATTCTCCATGCCAGATGTGGACTTCAATCTGAAAGGCCCAAAACTGAAAGGTGATGTTGACATGTCACTTCCAAAAATTGAAGGAGATATTAAAGCACCAAAAGTTGAATTTGAAGGCCCAGAGGTTGAGGGTCCTGAGGGGGGGTTTAAAATGCCAAAGATCAAAATGCCCTCGTTCGGTCTCAAGGGTCCAAATGTTGAGGGTCCTGATGTAGACATAAAAATCCCTAAAGCTGATGTTGAGTTAAAGGCTCCAGATGTGAATATCAAGGGTCCTAAGCTTGACATTGAAGGCCCTGAAGGAAAAATCAAGGGTTCCAAATTCAAGATGCCTTCAATCTCTGGTCCGAATATCTCCATGCCGGATATGGACTTCAATCTGAAAGGACCAAAACTGAAAGGTGATGTTGACGTCTCGGTTCCAAAAGTGGAAGGAGATATTAAAGCACCAAACGTTAAAATTGAAGGCCCAGACCTTGAGGGCCCTGAGGGTGGTTTTAAAATGCCAAAGTTCAAAATGCCATCATTCGGCCTCAAGGGTCCAAAAGTTGAGGGGCCTGACGTGGATGTAAAAATACCTAAAGCTGATTTTGAGGTAGAAGCACCAGATTTAGAAATCAAGGGCCCTGATTTAGACATTGAAGGACCTGAAGGAAAAATCAAGGGCCCGAAATTCAAGATGCCAACAGTCTCTGGTCCTAAAGTCTCCATGCCAGATGTGGACTTCAATCTGAAAGGCCCAAAGCTTAAAGGTGATGTTGACATGTCACTTCCAAAAATTGAAGGAGATATTAAAGCACCAAAAGTTGAAATTGAAGGCCCAGACCTTGAGGGTCCTGAGGGTGGTTTTAAGATGCCAAAGTTCAAAATGCCATCATTCGGCCTCAAGGGTCCAAAAGTTGAGGGTCCTGATGTGGACGTAAAAATCCCTAAAGCTGATGTTGAGTTAAAGTCTCCAGATGTGAATATCAAGGGTCCTGAGCTTGACATTGAAGGACCTGAAGGAAAAATCAAGGGCCCCAAATTCAAGATGCCATCAGTGTCTGGTCCGAAATTCTCCATGCCAGATATGGACTTCAATCTGAAAGGCCCAAAACTGAAAGGTGATATTGACATGTCACTTCCAAAAATTGAAGGAGATATTAAAGCACCAAAAGTTGAAATTGAAGGCCCAGACCTTGAGGGTCCTGAGGGTGGTTTCAAGATGCCAAAGATAAAAATGCCCTCGTTCGGCCTCAAGGGTCCAAAAGTTGATGGGCCTGACGTGGATGTAAAAATTCCTGAAGCTGATGTTGACTTAAAGACTCCAGATTTGAATATCAAGGGTCCTGAGTTTGACATTGAAGGACCTGAAGGAAACATCAAGGGCCCCAAATTGAAGATGCCAACAGTCTCTGGTCCAAAATTCTCCATGCCAGATGTGGACTTCAATCTGAAAGGCCCAAAACTGAAAGGTGATGTTGACATGTCACTTCCAAAAATTGAAGGAGATATTAAAGCACCAAAAGTTGAATTTGAAGGCCCAGACCTTGAGGGTCCTGAGGGTGGTTTTAAGATGCCAAAGATCAAAATGCCCTCTTTCGGCCTCAAGGGTCCAAAAGTTGAGGGGCCTGACATTGATGTAAAAATTCCTAAAGCTGATGTTGAGTTAAAGGCTCCAGATGTGAATATCAAGGGTCCTGAGCTTGACATTGAAGGACCTGAGGGAAAAATCAAGGGTCCCAAATTCAAGATGCCAACAGTCTCTGGTCCGAAATTCTCCATGCCAGATGTGGACTTCAATCTGAAAGGCCCAAAACTGAAAGGTGATGTTGACATGTCACTTCCAAAAATTGAAGGAGATATTAAAGCACCAAAAGTTGATATTGAAGGCCCAGACCTAGAGGGTCCTGAGGGTGGTTTTAAGATGCCAAAGATCAAAATGCCCTCTTTCGGCCTCAAGGGTCCAAAAGTTGAGGGGCCTGACGTGGATGTAAAAATTCCTAAAGCTGATGTTGAGTTAAAGGCTCCAGATGTGAATATCAAGGGTCCTGAGCTTGACATTGAAGGACCTGAGGGAAAAATCAAGGGTCCCAAATTCAAGATGCCTTCAATCTCTGGTCCGAATATCTCCATGCCGGATGTGGACTTCAATCTGAAAGGGCCAAAACTGAAAGATGATGTTGAAGGAGATATTAAAGTACCAAAGGTTAAAATTGAAGGCCCAGACCTTGAGGGTCCTGAGGGTGGTTTTAAAATGCCAAAGTTCAAAATGCCATCATTTGGACTCAAGGGTCAAAAGGTTGAGGGTCCTGACATAGACATAAATATCCCTGAAGCTGATTTTGAGGTAAAGGCACCAAAGGTTGATTTAAAGGCTCCAGAGCTTGACATTGAAGGACCTGATGGAAAAATCAAGGGCCCCAAATTCAAGATGCCTACAATCTCTGGTCCAAATATCTCCATGCCAGATGTGGACTTCAATCTGAAAGGGCCAAAACTGAAAAGTGATGTTGACATGTCACTTCCAAAAGTGGAAGGAGATATTAAAGCACCAAAGGTTAAAATTGAAGGCCCAGACCTCGAGGGCCCTGAGGGTGGATTTAAAATGCCAAAGTTCAAAATGCCATCATTCGGCCTCAAGGGTCCAAAAGTTGAGGGTCCTGATGTGGATGTAAAAATCCCTAAAGCTGATTTTGAGGTAGAATCACCAGATTTTGATATCAAGGGTCCTCATCTTGATATCGAAGGACCTGAAGGAAAAATCAAGGGCCCCAAATTAAAGATGCCTACAATCTCTGGTCCAAATATTTCCATGCCAGATGTGGACTTCAATCTGAAAGGGCCAAAACTGAAAGGTGATGTTGAAGGAGATATTAAAGCACCAAAGGTTAAAATTGAAGGCCCAGACCTTGAGGGTCCTGAGGGTGGTTTTAAAATGCCAAAGTTCAAAATGCCATCATTTGGACTCAAGGGTCCAAAAGTTGAGGGTCCTGACATAGACATAAATATCCCTAAAGCTGATTTTGAGGTAAAGACACCAAATGTTGATTTCAAGGCTCCAGAGCTTGACATTGAAGGACCTGGTGGAAAAATCAAGGGCCCCAAATTCAAGATGCCTACAATCTCTGGACCAAATATCTCCATGCCAGATGTGGACTTCAATCTGAAAGGGCCAAAACTGAAAGGTGATGTTGACATGTCAGTTCCAAAAATGGAAGGAGATATTAAAGCACCAAAGGTTAAAATTGAAGGCCCAGACCTCGAGGGCCCTGAGGGTGGATTTAAAATGCCAAAGTTCAAAATGCCATCATTTGGCCTCAAGGGTCCAAAAGTTGAGGGTCCTGACATAGACATAAATATCCCTAAAACTGATTTTGAGGTAAAGACACCAAATGTTGATTTCAAGGCTCCAGAGCTTGACATTGAAGGACCTGATGGAAAAATCAAGGGCCCCAAATTCAAGATGCCTACAATCTCTGGACCAAATATCTCCATGCCAGATGTGGACTTCAATCTGAAAGGGCCAAAACTGAAAGGTGATGTTGACATGTCACTTCCAAAAGTGGAAGGAGATATTAAAGCACCAAAGGTTAAAATTGAAGGCCCAGACCTCGAGGGCCCTGAGGGTGGATTTAAAATGCCAAAGTTCAAAATGCCGTCATTTGGCCTCAAGGGTCCAAAAGTTGAGGGCCCTGACATAGACATAAATATCCCTAAAGCTGATTTTGAGGTAAAGACACCAAATGTTGATTTCAAGGCTCCAGAGCTTGACATTGAAGGACCTGATGGAAAAATCAAGGGCCCCAAATTCAAGATGCCTACAATCTCTGGACCAAATATCTCCATGCCAGATGTGGACTTCAATCTGAAAGGGCCAAAACTGAAAGGTGACGTTGACATGTCACTTCCAAAAGTGGAAGGAGATATTAAAGCACCAAAGGTTAAAATTGAAGGCCCAGACCTCGAGGGCCCTGAGGGTGGATTTAAAATGCCAAAAATCAAAATACCATCATTCGGCCTCAAGGGTCCAAAAGTTGAGGGGCCTGATGTTGATGTAAATATCCCTAAAGCTGATTTTGAGGTAAAGACACCAAATGTTGATTTCAAGGCTCCAGATCTTGACATTGAAGGACCTGATGGAAAAATCAAGGGCCCCAAATTCAAGATGCCTACAATCTCTGGACCAAATATCTCCATGCCAGATGTGGACTTCAATCTGAAAGGGCCAAAACTGAAAGGTGACGTTGACATGTCAGTTCCAAAAGTGGAAGGAGATATTAAAGCACCAAAGGTTAAAATTGAAGGCCCAGACCTCGAGGGCCCTGAGGGTGGATTTAAAATGCCAAAGTTCAAAATGCCTTCATTCGGCCTCAAGGGTCCAAATGTTGATGGTCCTGACATAGACATAAATATCCCTAAAGCTGATTTTGAGTTAAAGACACCAAATGTTGATTTCAAGGCTCCAGAGCTTGACATTGAAGGACCTGATGGAAAAATCAAGGGCCCCAAATTCAAGATGCCTACAATCTCTGGACCAAATATCTCCATGCCAGATGTGGACTTCAATCTGAAAGGGCCAAAACTGAAAGGTGACGTTGACATGTCAGTTCCAAAAGTGGAAGGAGATATTAAAGCACCAAAGGTTAAAATTGAAGGCCCAGACCTCGAGGGCCCTGAGGGTGGATTTAAAATGCCAAAAATCAAAATGCCATCATTCGGCCTCAAGGGTCCAAAAGTTGAGGGGCCTGATGTTGATGTAAAAATCCCTAAAGCTGATTTTGAGGTTGAATCACCAGATTTAGATATCAAGGGTCCTGAGCTTGATATTGAAGGACCTGAAGGAAAAATAAAGGGCCCCAAATTCAAGATGCCTTCAATCTCTGGTCCAAAGATCTCCATGCCGGATATGGACTTCAATCTGAAAGGTCCGAAACTGAAAGGTGATGTGTCAGTTCCAAAAGTGGAAGGAGATATTGAAACGCCAAAGTTTGAAATTGAAGGCCCAGACCTTGAAGGTCCTGAGGGTGGTTTTAAAATGCCAAAGATCAAAAAGCCCTCATTCGGACTCAAGGGTCCAAATGTTGATGGTCCTGACATGGACGTAAAAATTCCTAAAGCTGATTTTGAGGTAAAGGCACCAAATGTTGATTTCAAGGCTCCAGAGCTTGATATTGAAGGACCAGAAGGAAAAAGCAAGGGCCACAAATTCAAAATGCCATCAATCTCTGGTCCAAAGTTCTCCATGCCAGATGTGGATTTTAATTTGAAAGGGCCAAAATTGAAAGGTGATATGGATTTGACAGTTCCAAAGATTGAAGGAGATATTAAAGCACCAAAGTTTGAAATTGAAGGCCCAGACCTTGAGGGTCCTGATGTTGGTTTTAAGATGCCAAAGATCAAAATGCCCTCATTTGGAATGAAGGGTCCAAAATTAGAGGGTGCTGACATTGATGTTAATCTCCCCAAAACTGAAATGACAATTAACTCACCGGATATGGATATCAAGGGTCCAGAACTTGGCCTAGAGGGACCTGAAGGAAATATCAAGGGCCCAAAATTCAAGATGCCATCAATCTCTGGTCCTAAATTTTCCATGCCAGATGTGGATATCAACCTTAAAGCACCTAATCTTAAAGGGGATTTTAGTCTTGTGGGTCCCGATTTAAAAGGCGTTGATATTAAATCTTCAAATGTAGACATTGAAAGCCCCAATTTTGAATTGGATGTTCCAGAGGCAAGTGTAAAGAAAAACAAATTCAAAATGCCCAAGTTTGGATTTAGAGGGCCAAAGATTGAAGCCCCTGATGTTGACGTCTCAGCACCTAATTTCAAAGCAAAAGGATCCAAGTTTAAATTGGCATCAACATCTGGTCCAAATGTTTCCCTACCTGATGTAGACCTCAACTTAAAGGGACCAAAAGTCAAAACTGGAGTCAGTGTGGAGGGTGAGGTCAATGTACCTAAAATGGAAGTTGATACTCCAACAGTTGAAGGCAAAAGTCTAGAGGGAGGGTTTAAGATGCCAAAATTTAAAATGCCAAAATTTGGATTTAAGTCACCCAAAGGAAATATGCCTAATATTGATGTTAGTGTACCTGCCAGTGATGTCAGTATAAAATCCCCAGACATAGACATCAACTCTCCTAATCTTGAAATTGAGGGACCTGAGGGAAAAATCAAAGGTCCCAAGTTCAAAATGCCTTCTTTATCTGGTCCAAAAATCTCTATGCCAGATGTAGATTTTAACCTAAAAAGTCCAAAAGTCAAGGGTGATATGGATGTTTCTGGATTGAACATTGAAGGAGGCATAAAGACTCCAAAAGTCAATATTGAAGGTCCTGATGTTAATCTAGAGGGCCTTGAAGGTGGTTTAAAGATGCCTAAAATCAAAATGCCATCATTAGGATTGAAGGACATTAAAGGTGATGGGCCAAAGGTTGACATTAACCTTCCAAAAGCTGATGTGGACATAAAGGGACCTGAATTTGATATCAGAATGCCGGATCTTGACATTGAAGGACCAGAGGGAAAAATCAAAGGTTCCAAGTTCAAAATGCCTTCAATATCTGGTCCAAAGATCTCTATGCCAGATGTTAACCTAAATCTTAAAGGCCCCAAAGTCAAGGGTGATTGGGACGTTTCTATACCAAAGTTGGAAGGTGACATTAAGGCTCCAAATGTAGACATTGAAGGTCCTGATGTTAACATAGAGGGTCCTGAAGGTGGCCTCAAGATGCCGAAAATAAAAATGCCATCATTTGGACTCAAGGGTCCTAAAGTTGAGGGTTCAGATGTTGAAGTAAATCTGCCGAAAGCTGATGTTGACATTAAAGGACCTGAATTTGACATCAAAGTGCCTGATCTTGACATTGAGGGACCAGAGGGAAAAATCAAGGGTCCCAAGTTCAAAATGCCTTCCATATCTGGTCCAAATATCTCTATGCCAGATGTAAATCTGAATCTTAAAGGCCCCAAAGTCAAAGGTGATATGGATGTTGCTGTACCAAAGATACAAGGTGACATTAAGGCTCCAAAAGTTGACATTGAAGGTCCTGATGTAAATATGGAGGGTCCTGAAGGAGGCTTCAAGATGCCTAAAATCAAAATGCCATCATTTGGACTCAAGGGTCCTAAAGGTGAGGGCCCAGACTTTGATGTAAACCTGCCAAAAGCTGATGTTGACATCAAAGGACCTGAATTTGACATCAACATACCTGATCTTGACATTGAGGGACCAGAGGGAAAAATCAAAGGTTCCAAGTTCAAAATGCCTTCAATATCTGGTCCAAAGATCTCTATGCCAGATGTTAACCTAAATCTTAAAGGTCCCAAAGTCAAGGGTGATATGGATGTTGCTGTACCAAAGATTGAAGGTGACATTAAGGCTCCAAAAGTAGACATTGAAGGTCTTGATGTAAATATGGAGGGTCCTGAAGAAGGCTTCAAGATGCCTAAAATCAAAATGCCATCATTTGGACTCAAGGGTCCTAAAGTTGAGGGCCCAGACTTTGATGTAAACCTGCCAAAAGCTGATGTTGACATCAAAGGACCTGAATTTGACATCAACATACCTGATCTTGACATTGAGGGACCAGAGGGAAAAATCAAAGGTTCCAAGTTCAAAATGCCTTCAATATCTGGTCCAAAGATCTCTATGCCAGATGTTAACCTAAATCTTAAAGGTCCCAAAGTCAAGGGTGATATGGATGTTGCTGTACCAAAGATTGAAGGTGACATTAAGGCTCCAAAAGTAGACATTGAAGGTCTTGATGTAAATATGGAGGGTCCTGAAGGAGGCTTCAAGATGCCTAAAATCAAAATGCCATCATTTGGACTCAAGGGTCCTAAAGTTGAGGGCCCAGACTTTGATGTAAACCTGCCAAAAGCTGATGTTGACATCAAAGGACCTGAATTTGATATCAAAATACCTGATCTTGACATTGAGGGACCAGAGGGAAAAATAAAAGGTTCCAAGTTCAAAATGCCTTCAATATCTGGTCCAAAGATCTCTATGCCAGATGTTAACCTAAATCTTAAAGGTCCCAAAGTCAAGAGTGATATGGATGTTGCTGTACCAAAGATTGAAGGTGACATTAAGGCTCCAAAAGTAGACATTGAAGGTCTTGATGTAAATATGGAAGGTCCTGAAGGAGGCTTCAAGATGCCTAAAATCAAAATGCCATCATTTGGACTCAAGGGTCCTAAAGTTGAGGGCCCAGACTTTGATGTAAACATGCCAAAAGCTGATGTTGACATCAAAGGACCTGAATTTGACATCAAAATACCTGATCTTGACATTGAGGGACCAGAGGGAAAAATCAAAGGTTCCAAGTTCAAAATGCCTTCAGTATCTGGTCCAAAGGTCTCTATGCCAGATGTTAACCTAAATCTTAAAGGTCCCAAAGTCAAGGGTGATATGGATGTTGCTGTACCAAAGATTGAAGGTGACATTAAGGCTCCAAAAGTAGAAGTTGAAGGTCATGATGTAAATATGGAGGGTCCTGAAGGAGGCTTCAAGATGCCTAAAATCAAAATGCCATCATTTGGACTCAAGGGTCCTAAAGTTGAGGGCCCAGACTTTGATGTAAACCTGCCAAAAGCTGATGTTGACATCAAAGGATCTGAATTTGACATCAAAATACCTGATCTTGACATTGAGGGACCAGAGGGAAAAATCAAAGGTTCCAAGTTCAAAATGCCTTCAATATCTGGTCCAAAGATCTCTATGCCAGATGTTAACCTAAATCTTAAAGGTCCCAAAATCAAGGGTGATATGGATGTTGCTGTTCCAAAGATTGAAGGTGACATTAAGGCTCCAAAAGTAGACGTTGAAGGTCCTAATGTCAACATTGAGGGCCCAGAAGCTGGCTTGAAGATGCCTAAACTTACAGTGCCATCATTTGGACTCAAGGGTTCTAAGGTGGAGGGTCCAGAGGTTGATGTAAATTTGCCAAAGGCCGATGTTGACATCAAAGGACCTGAAATTGACATAGAAACTCTTGATCTTGACTTTGAGAAACCGGAGGGCAGTTTAAAATCTGTTAAGTTCCCAAAATTCAAAGGTCCCAGCTTTGGAATAAAGCCTTCAGGTGGTAGTCTTTCAATACCTGAAAAACATATGGAGGGAAGCTTTAATGTCAAAAGCCCTGATGTTAACATAAGCGGACCAGATGCAAACATCAAAGTGCAAAAACCAAAAAAATCTAAATTTAATTTTGGAGGAAAGAGCCCAAAATTTGACACCGATATTCCTGATGCTAGTGGTAGCTTAGATGGGACGGACTTGAGTGTAGATGTGAAAGGAAAGAAGGGTAAATTCAAAGTAGCTAAAGTAAAAGGGAAGTCAAAGACTTTTGGTGTTGATATGAACACCGAAAATTTCAATTTGGAGACAAGTGAACCTGACTCACAATTGAAGTCAACCAAAGTAAAGAAACCTCGTTTTGGAAAACTTTATTTCCCTGATGTGGAATTGGACATCAAATCTCCAAAAGTTAAAGGTAGTTCTTCAGTGTCTGGAACTATTAAATCATCTGATGTTGATTTGCCATCTGCAAGCCTTAAAACAGATATTCATGGTGTTGATATTCAGACTCCAGATACTAGTTTGGAGAGCCCCGATATCAAAGCAAAAGGGGGAAAAATCAAAATGCCAAAATTTAGTATCTCAGGATCTAAAATAAAAACTCCTGATTTGGATGTTAGAGGCATAACGGTAGATACACCAGAAAAGAGTGTCAGCTTGCATGCCCCAGATGTCAGTATGGGGGGATCCGATATTAATGGCAAGGGTAGTTCTAAAGTTGATGTTGAAGGAAGAATACAGGATGTTGAGTTGACAATGCCATCTGTTAATGTCCATGGAGGTGCCTTAGATGCTGATTTAAATCTCACTAAACAAAAGGCTCTAAAAGGGAACATTGAAATGCCACACTTAAATATAGGACAACAGGGAGAGGTTACAGGTGGGTTTGGAATAAGATCAGATGAATCAGTATCTGGTGTGATGGAGTACCAAGAAGGTAATGTAACATTTCCTAAAATCAAAGTACCAAAGTTTGGTGTTGCATTGCCTAAAGTGGAAGGAAGAGAGATGGGAGTAGGTGTAGGTTCAGGAGAATTGGCTAGTAGTAGTAGAGTTAGTTCCCAGAGTCTGGAAATGCACAATACAGATGTGAAAAGTAGTGGTGGAAAAGTGAAAGTCAAGATGACAAAGCTGTTTGGCAAATCTAAATCAAAAGGTGGCAGTGAAGCTGATCTTGCTGTTCAGGGAGAAGACACTGATGTTACCATTAAAGGTGGTGCAAATGTATCTAAAGAGTTGAGTCTTAGTCATGGGGAATTGGCAAGTAGCAAGATGGCAGTACAAGGAAGTTCTGGATTTAAAGTTTCACCAAAAAGTAAATCTGCCTCCCTTGATTTCTTCAAAAAATCACGACATCACTCATCCTCAATGAGTGATGAAGGAGGTTTATCTTCTCCTGTTTCTACTACAGGGCACTTACAGGCAGAGGGTGGCAAAATTTCACTAGATGCTGGAGAAACAAAGGTTAAAGACAAAAAAGGAAAGAAGTTTGCCACAATTGGAGGTTTTGGCTCAAAAAGTAAGGGTTCATATGAAGTGACACTTGGAGATGAAAGTGAGACTAGGACTGAGGCTGCTGGTGGAGTTGCTCTGCCTTTAAAGAAGTCCAGAATGTCATCATCCTCTAGCAGTGATAGTGGTTCAAGAGGAAGTTTTCGGTTACCGCAACTTGAAATAGCAGTTTCACCTAAGAAATAATAATTTTTCACTCTATCTATGCAAAGTTCATTTACATAATTTAGTTTAAATCTAGACAGTCTCATGTAAATATGTAGTTCATTTAAACAATAGTGCACGGTCATACAGACTTCTGTGATTTTTCAGTTCCCCGAAATGTTCTTTACAGGCATTGATGTCAAGTTTTTTTTTTTTTTTTTTTTATCACAATTTACCTGTAAATAAGATGAATCTGTATTGTAATTTTACATTTTTACTTTTTGTAGATATCCACAAAGAATCCAGTCCAACAATTAGTTAAATTAAATTAAAATTAAAAGCTAATCTAGCTAAAGTCTAGCTTTGCATTTTCATCTGATAAATTGTTATATTTTGTACCTGTTGAAAGTTTTTGGGAAATGGTTAAGTGTTTGAAATATTCTAAAGATTGTCTGGACACATTTACACTCAGCAAGAGGAATGCTTTTAGTTACATTTGAAAGGATGTTATGACTTTAAAGCTTCAGTTATATAAACAGTGGTTATCTTATTAACTCACCACAGTTAAATAACTAATTTCAATAGAGATAGACCAGATAGCATTAATAAGCACATTGTTTTTAAAGGACTGTACAAACTGTAAATAAATGGCTTCAAATTAGATGGGATGACATAACTTTGTCCAAATAATACCACAGTTCAAATAGTCTATTGTAATGGATTTTACACAGAGATCATAATCTTCTAATGTATTTATATCTAAAACTGTCTTTTTCAATTGACTAATTAAATGAGAACCTCTTAAAAATACACCAAGGAGCAGCTGGCAAAGCTGTGACTTGCTATGATTTAAATGGTTTCTAAGGCTTTTTTCCCCCCTTATACTTATGTCTTACACGTTTGAATCTCTCTCTTTCTCTTAATAATTTCAGTTTGACATATTGTGCTGTAATGTGGTGATATAACTACAGGAATGCAATGCCAGTTAAATAGAAAATTTAAAAAAGGCATAAAATGTTCATTGCTTGTGTAAATAATGGGACATTTAGACTGCAAAGTTTTTGACTTTTTAAATGTTTTTCCCACCTTGTGTCAGTTGAAAATCAATTAATAAAGTTTTCAGTTATCATTACAATTGTGTGTTAAATGTAATGCATTTATATTATAGCAGTGTACATTTTCTGTACATTACATATATATATATATATTTTTTTTTTTTTTTTTTTTTTTCACTTTTGCTTGCATTACTTAAACGTTTTAGTAACTTGTATAAAATAATCTGCTAAATGTATAACATTTGAAAGTTTCTTCTAAACTTCAACTTCCAAATTTCTTCAATAATATAACTGAACCAATAGTAATATGGTTGTATTTGTTCATTAACTCAGTCAATCCAACCAGTGTGTTTTTTGCTTTCTAAGAATATTTTTAAACACACAAAACAAAACACGAAACAGACTTTTCTGTCCTGGTTGTTCAAACCAAACCACTGTTGAGAAAGGAAATGATCAGGATATTCCTTTGAGGGAGGATAGTGTGGTTTGTGTTGTATGTAAATATTTTTTATCAGAACTGGGATGAGAAGAGAATAAAGGGAAAGCATCTTTTTTCTTATGTTCATAATTGAGAGGAATAGAGACAAATACCTGTATTGATCTTATTTGTTTGAAATGTAAGACATTAATATTTGTCTCTTACTATGGAATGCTATTGACATTACAAGCAATTTAGTGGGTATGTTGGATTTCTTTACTCCTTGAACAACTTTAATTCTGAATGGTGTTTTATACAGTTTTGTCCATTAATTATGGACAAAACTGTATAAGTGATTTTTATGCATAGCTTATAATTCTAGTCATGTTTTTTTATTATTTATTTTAGGAGAGATAAAATTATCTAGAACTATAATTTCTAGAACTAAACAGTTTTTTAAATTATGTTAGGAAATAATATAAAAAATATGTTCAATGAGGAAGGCTTCACCATCAGTAACCTTCTGAAGATTTAAGTAAATGTAAACATTTTGTATATGGATCCTTTCTCAGATAGTGTCATTGAGAATTTTTGCTCAGACTATTAAATCTGAGCCATGAAAAGAAGACAGTCTTGTCAGGACATTTACACTCACACAAAGTACTTTTAACATTTTCCAAAAATATAGTAATTACAAATCTGTTGTAAGGTATAGAACACAAAAAGGGGCCAGTTGTGTTTATAAAATGCTCATAATTGGATGCACTGTAAAATAAACATGCTATGAACATGCCATGAGGTATGCAGGTGAGAATCAGAGATCAGAAAATAAAATGTACAATTTGATGCTCCCATTTAATCAAAACAATTGATAGAAAGATGTCTTTTGTTCACTCGATCTGTCTTCCACCTGTTTTTATGTATGATGCATGAAAAGTAATTAGTACACCTGGGACATTGATTATTGAGAAGATATATACTGACTTATAGAGATTTAAAGACCTGGAATTTAAAGAGCAACTTGATTGAGCTAAATAATATTACATGTTCTAAAAATGTATTTAACTCTGACATACAGATTTAAAAAATTTGAATTCTGGTATGACCTTTTGATTGGAACTTCTCTGCTTTAACAGCTCTGAATTGATGTGTTACTGTAGATATAAAGTATTAAATGTTGGGTACTGTGAAAAATATATATTAGAAAACATGTATCTTTTATCATGCATGCGTTGATAAAAAAACTGTCCATGCATTTATCATATATACATATATCATAAAGTTACATTTACAGGTAAAATTTCTAATTAGATTTGTATTTTATCTACCACAGTGGTTTTATTGTCATAGAAGTGTAGAGCTGCCTTTTTTATTATTGTCATATAAGAATAAATATATTTACTCAGACATACTGTAGCTATTTGTTCAAAACCAAGTTACACTGTGGAATAATTGTGTGGTGCAACATTATTCATACAGTCTACAAGTCATTTCAGTGTACAGGTAGCTCCAGATGAGATTAGTTAGTGCATCCAAAGGAGATCCATGTGACCTCCACCCCCTGTTGTCCACTGCTTATATAAAGCATCAAGGAACAGACATTTCTAAAATTAGCTAGGTGTCTGTAATTAGACAGTTCCCTTCCGAGGGAACTCGCACTGCGTCGTTGAAAACGACTCTGGGGAACGCTCCTTAGCGTGCGCCTCTGAATTATGAATGAAACTATTCCAATCTCGATTGGTGTTGCGTCATGACGTAACATGTGACGGCATAACCGGATGCATAAAAGTGACGCCGGTACACACACACATTAGCTTTCGCTCTTCAGCAAGTGCTCTGTGTTGAAATTGTTTGTCTTATTTGGTGTTGTTTGTCTGATTTAAAAATATTATGGCCACCGAACAGTTCAAGAAGTGCGGCACCCCTGCCCTCGTTTCATTACGGATAGGGACACGCACGCTTTATGTGTGAACTGTTTGGGAGCACAGCACGCACAGGCAGCTCTCGAGGGATCTGCCTGTGAAAGTTGTGAAGCACTACCCATGAGAGTGCTGCGCTCCCGGTTGGCGTGCTTTGATGAGCACGGTCAGGCTCGCGTTCCTCACGGTTTTGGTCCCGCGTCTGTTGAGGCAGCGCGGCGATTGAGATCGCGGGGTTCGCAACTGGATTTTGCAGATGAGAATGAGACTGCTGCGGCACTTTCTCATTCTTCGCTTGAGGATCCCGAGCCTACTGTGAGTGGTGCAGAAGCCGCGTCGCGCTTCTTCAGCCCATGATCAGGTCCCGATGCTTGAGCTCACTGCTTCGAGGAAGTGGATATGCTCAGCATCGATGCGGATCGACCGTGAGCCAAGCACGCCAGTTTTTGGCCAAGCTTATGAGGAGCTGATTGAGGTTGTGACGCGTGCCGTGGCCAGACTGAATATCAGCTGGCCACAAAATGAGCAGGGAACGCAAGTTGAAAGCAAATTAGACGTGCGCTTCCTGCGACACAGATCACAACCTCAGAGCCGGGTTTGCCGCTTTTCCCGATCTCCACAAAGATATCTAAAACGAGATCGTGGAGTAAACCGCATTCGTCCCGTATCTCCAGCCCCAGTGTTTGATTACAGACGATGTTTTGGGGGCACGGGATATGGGCTAAAACCCGGCGCTGCCTAGTAAGCCCTGCAGAGATACATCTGCTTTAATAAGTAGGGCTTACATGGCGCACACAATCGGTGTTGGTTTCCGCCGTCTCTGACGCTCGGGCCACATCAATTTCCAGCTGAACGCACATCGTGCCGTTCAGTGTCAAAAAAAAAAATATATAAAAAAACAAGCATCAATTGTGGTCACAAGAACGGTATCGACTAAATCCTGCCGGTCTCTCGCTTCAGGAAGTCGGGAACAGTGCTCGAAAAACAGGCTGGTTCCCTTAATTGAAGCTTCGGGAAAGAGGTCCTACCGAGGTGGTAGAACCTCGGAGGGCTGTCCCCCCCCGCTGCAGAGCAACCGCGGTTGCTCTCGCAGCGGAGTCCTCAGGAAATCGGTGTTGGTTCCCGCCGTCTCTGACGCTTCGGGCCACATCAATTTCCAGCGAACGCACACCGTGCCGTTCGTGTCAAAAATAAAAAACAAGCATCAATGGTGGTCACAGAAACCGTATCAGCTAAATCCTGCCGGTATCTCGCTTCAGGAAGTCGAGAACAGTGCTCGAAAAACACCCGAGACCAGCCTCGAGAGGCTGGTTCCCTTAGTAGATTTTGTAGAGGCATGGAATCATCTTCCCAACATATCTGCATGGGTCCTGCATATAATAAAATCAGGGTACAGACTGCAGTTCGGGCACCGCCCCCAAATTCTCTGGGGTGGTGCAGACTACAGTGGTTCCGGAGCAGGCACAGGTGATGGAACAGGAAGTGCAATCTCTGCTGCATTCAGACAGGGAGTCCGGTCTTTACAGCCGGTACTTTATAGTTCCAAAAAAGGATGGGGGGTTGAGGCCGATTTTAGATCTCAGAGTTTTGAACCGGCCTTTGAGGAGGTTCAGGTTCAAAATGCTTACCATTCCTGTCATCGTGAGTCAGATCAGATCTGAGGACTGGTTTGTCACGATAGATCTAAAAGACGCCTATTTTCATGTACCCATCCTTCCATGTCACAGGAGGTTCCTGAGGTTCGCTCGGGGCTGAAGCTTACCAATATCGGGTTCTTCCATTCGCCTAGCACTCTCTCCCCGCACATTCACCAAATGTATGGATGCAGCTCCTGCTCCTCTGAGACTTCAGGGCATCCGCGATACTGAATTATATCGATGACTGGCTCATTCTGGCCCAGTCTCGAGAAATGGCGGTTCGGCATCGAGATGTCGCCCTTGGCCATATTCGAAGTTTGGGGTTGAGACTCAACACAAAAAAGAGTGTGTTACAACCATCCCAGTGCACAACGTTTCTGGGTGTTGTGTGGGACTCGGTTACGATGCAGGCACGCATGTCTCCTGCACGTATCGAGTCCGTTCTGGCGATGGTGTCCGGGTTAAAGCTAGGCCAGGCCATCACTGTAAAGCAGTTTCAAAGACTGCTGGGCCTCATGGCAGCGGCATCCAACATTATACCTTTGGGCCTTCTACACATGAGGTCCCTCCAGTGGTGGCTGAAAGCCAAGGGGTTTTCCCCCAAGGGGAATCTATTTTGTATAATCAGAGTAATGCGCAGGTGCCTTCGTTCTCTGCTAATATGGAAGAAACCTTGGTTCCTGTCCCTAGGGCCAGTGTTGGGAGCGTCATGTCGCCGGAAAACCGTTTCGACAGACGCCTCCCTCACTGGCTGGGGCGCGGTCATGGACGGCCGCTTTGCCAGGGGTCTGTGGCAGGACCATCATCATTCTTGGCACATAAACTGTCTAGAGATGTTGGCTGTGTTCAGGGCTCTGAGGAGCTTCCTTCCAGACATCCAAGGTTACCATGTCCTAGTACGTTCGGACAATACATCAGTGGTAGCTTATCTGAACCAACAAGGGGGACTCAGATCGCGCCTCTGTGCAGACTGGCGATCAGATAATTCTTTGGTCCCAAGGGAAAATACTGTCTATCAGAGCAATGTATGTTCCGGGGTTCAGAATCAGGGAGCAGACATCCTGTCGAGGCAGGGGCTGAGGCCCGGGGAATGGAGAATTCATCCAGAGGTGGTGAAGTCGATAGGGGACAAATTTGGACCATCGGAAGTGGATCTATCCGCGTCTCGAGGGACGTCCCACTGTCCACTTTGGTTCTCCCTCTCACATCCAGCCCAACTGGGGTTGGATGCCATGGTACAGGCCTGGCCGAGGCCTCGCCTGTACGCATTTCCCCCGATTGCTCTGCTCCCGGGAGTCCTGTAAAGGGTCCGCCAAGAGGGCATCAGTCTACTTCTGGTTGCCCCGATGTGGCTGATAGCTCCGCCATGGCAGTTTCCTCTGAGGAGGGATCTGTTGTCTTAGGCAGGGGGCACAGTTTTCCACCCTCGTCCAGAGCTGTGGAAACTGTGGGTCTGGCCCCTGAGGGGGTTCAGTACCTAAATGCTGGTCTATCAGCGGGGGTGGTTGAAACCATACTTAGCTCTAGGGCTCCGCCTACTAGGAGATTATATGGCCTCAAGTGAAATGTGTTCTCCACTTGGTGTAGAGAACATGAATTAGATCCAGTTAACTGCCTGGTGGCTTCAGTTCTGGAGTTTCTTCAAAATTGTTTCTCTGCGGGTCTCTCCCCTTCCACACTTAAGGTGTACGTGGCTGCCATTTTGGCTTTCCATGCACCACTGAGTGATGGGCCTCTGGGGAGGCACCAGCTGGTCATTCGTTTTCTCCGTGGTACATGGAGGATGAGACCGACAACCAGGTCCAGGGTTCCTGCCTGGGATCTGGCGGTGGTTCTCGAAGGGTTATCCCTGGCCCCCTTCGGACCCCTTCAGTCGGCTTCGCCCAAGGACCTGACGTTCAAGATGGCTTTTCTCTTAGCTATTACCTCTCTAAAGCGGGTGGGAGATCTTCAAGCCCTGGCAGTAACACCAGCTTGCTTGGAGTTTGCCCCTGGCGGAGTTAAAGCCATTCTGCACCCGAGACCTGGCTATGTGCCTAAGGTGCCTTCTAACACGGCACGGTCTATGGTCCTGCAGGCTTTTCATCCTCCACCTCATGTGTCGGCAGAAGAAGAGAGGCTCCATTTGCTCTGCCCTGTCAGAGCTTTGGGCATTTACCTCGAGAGGTCCTCTTCTTGAAGGAGGTCGGACCAACTGTTAGTGTGTTTTGGGTCACCTAAGAAGGGGCTCCTGCCTCGAAACAAACCATTAGTAATTGGATTGTTCAGGCTATTATCTCGGCCTACAAGGTGCTAATTTGCCTTCACCTTTGGCCATAAGGGCTCATTCAACTAGAGGCATGGCGTCCTCTAGGGCTCTCTTATCGGGAGTGCCCTCCAGGAGATCTGTGAGGCAGCCGGTTGGGCTACCCCGCACACTTTCATCAGGTTTTATAGTCTGCACCTCCCTAGTACGCCTGGCGCATGTGTGCTCGCCCTAGTTGAGTGCCTGAGTTCAGTTTCACTCTAGGGCAGGCCTTTTTTCGGTGCGTGGCCTAGTGGGCATTCGCTTCCCAAAGAGTCGTTTTCAACGACGCAGTGCGAGTTCCCTCGGAAGGGAACGTCTCGGTTATGACTATAACCCTTGTTCCCTGAGAAGGGAACGAGACACTGCGTCGTCCTGCCACGCTCCTCAATGCCTGAGAGCGGCTTGCTTCATCGCTAGGCTAATGTGTGTGTACCGGCGTCACTTTTATGCATCCGGTTATGCCGTCACATGTTACGTCATGACGCAACACCAATCAAGATTGGAATAGTTTCATTCATAATTCAGAGGCGCACGCTAAGGAGCGTTCCCCAAAGAGTCGTTTTCAACGACGCAGTGTCTCGTTCCCTTCTCAGGGAACAAGGGTTATAGTCATAACCCGAGACGTTTCACACAGCCACGGTGAGAAAACCAGATTCAGAACAAGATTCAGAACAAGAAGATAACTGGTCATGGTCTAATTGGACATAATCGGTTTAAATTAGTATTTATTTTTATTACACAGCCTTAAAAGTACTGTGTTAGTGTAACAATACCAGTACTTTTAAATTATGTATATGCTCATACATAACATACTGATATATATGGTAGTACACAGGTTCTAATTAGTTCTAATATTCTTAAAGAATTACTCTATTAGGGTGAGGAATTTGGGGGGAGTAGTAGGACATATGAAGGCAAGAGAAAATCAGATTTTATGTACATAAAACAAAAGTTCTGAAACTATAAGAAAGATGGATGTCTACATTAACAACATAAATATAATTGAAATGATGGGGAGAACATGAATAATTAGTATCTGCCTTGAAAACTAAGACAAGTATATAATATAAAAACAAGATAAAACTCTTCTTTGTTAAATGATAATGAAAATGTTCAAATGTATCCATGCAAACTTTAAAAACAATTTGCTGAAAGACCCCCGCCCGCCCCCCACCATATTTCACCATGGAATAAAGCAAAGGGAACTTCCTCACCGTAATGGATGCCATAACATATGACTGTATACGTATTTTGAGCAAGACAATAGAACAGTCAACTGAAGGCCCTGCACATGAATAAATAAATGAATGCATTACTGTATAGGAACAGCAAATCTTTAGATCCTGCTGGAGACGATGGACAATATGAAATACACTGCAGCACATTTAGATCCACATTCTATAGGGTAAACACAAGCTCTCAGCTGTAGAACATTTATTAATTTGTACTCCTTCCAGCATATAAACATCAGCAAATAATAGCATTGTGATAAAAATTTGTTATGACTTTTACACATTGCAAAAAGAAAATAGGAAGATTTTTAAATTTCAGTTTTTTTTCCTCCACTGGTTATTATATTCAAAAATAACATCCACCTATTCATCCATCGAGCCATTTTCTATAACTACTTATCCTATGTAGAGTCACACTGTGAGTGCTGGAGCCTATACCAGGTACCTCAGGCCCAATAAAAAATAACAATCTGTAACAAATAATATAATCGTAAATAATTAGTCAGTGCCATTTCTGTACTCCACCAACCAAAATATTTATAAGCAATTACAATTTTAATATATATTTTTTGTAAACATTGGTTAGCTAATTAGTGTTCAAGAGGCATTGAATGAACACACAACAAATTGCCAGCTGTCTATTGATCATTATTTATTTGTATGTGTAACTGAAAGACACATATTAGTTTCTAAATGTAGGTCTTCTCATTGCAGTGGTATGTGAACGAAATCTTAGTACAGAGCCAAAGCAGTCTCCTCTCTCAAAGAAAGGTTGCATAGTCACACAGACAGACATTTACCTGAGATAAAACCATGGAGGCATAAAAATAGACTTTAAAAAACAGTGATCCTCTTTGGAGTTTCATTGGTTTCACAAACAGTAGGAGAATAATTTTTCTGCATGGTTTTCTTCATTGAGTAGTTGAGACTGTCTCCCCCGGGATCCTATCAGATGAGGGGACTTTACAGCGCATGTAAGATGACAAGTCTATGTGCATGCGTGAAAGAGAGGGAGAGAGAGAGAGAGAGCTAGAGCGAGGGAAAGAGCATGTGTGCTCACAAAAAGAAAAGGGGCAGAGTGTGAGCGAGCACAGATGCTGCTGCTTGTGGATGGAGAATGTGTTGGTTTTGGCTTTGCTTCCTGTGCAACAAGAATTCCCTTACTAAGGTTTGACCTCTGCGTCCTGTCACATTGGCGCCACATCTCCTCTGGTAAGAGCTGTTCATTATTTGCTGCTGGAGACTGAGCAGATTGCTGTAAGCGATCCTTATTTTGGCTTATATCCTGTTTACCGTGTGTGCAGAGATACATAGAACGACAAAGGGAAGGGAGGAGGGTGGTACAGGCAGAGGATATCATGTGTGTGTTATAACTGAGGAAAAGGAGCAGACAGAGTTGAAGAAAAGACAGAACCTACAGACATCAATCCTTTTTTTGGCCAGAATCTACAACAAAGACAAAGAGGCAAAGCCTCTGAATCTGAGACTAAGGCATTCAGGCTTGAGATTCCTCGGATTCCATGTGCGACTGGCATCACGTCGAGGGTGAATAGGATGTCGGTGTCTGGAAAAAAGGAGTTTGACGTAAAGCAGATCCTCAGGCTCCGTTGGCGCTGGTTCAGTCATAGCACCCAGACCACAGGTGGGAATGGGGGCTATATCCAACAGGAAGGTTTCGACCACCGGGGAACACCAGTTCGGTTAAAGAGTCACTCCCGGGACAGAGGAGGACTCCGCAAGAGCAACAGCCCAATGCACAGCATTCTGGCTCCGAACCCTGGGCCCACACCTGTTTATGTTAGGCCTGGCAATCAATCATGGCACCAGCAGCAAAACATCTTCCAGAACATCCATACCAGTGAGGAGCTTCCTAAGAGCAATTCACCTTGCAGTTCCAGGAAAGAGGAGGCGAAGAGCAGCCATGAGGATCAGAAGAGCAATCCAGAGGATCCCTGTGAGGAGGAAGCCACAGAAAGGTAAAAAGCTCTGTGCAGAAATAGCATCTTAGAACAAGATGTGTGAAGCATAAGAGGTGCTTGCAGCTGTCAGCTACACATTCAGGGTAAAAAGTGGCTGTAGGCCTGAAAGATCCATGCATTTTTTTTTAGAGTAAAATCCTATTTTTGCCTTCCTTCTAGTAATGAAAACAGACTGTACTCTGTTGCTAGAGCTGAAAGAGGTGTTATTTTGGCACAGAGTATATTTACAGTAAGCCCCAGGGAGTGTCGGGTTTGAGAACATGTACGATGTTTAACTCAATCCAAGCTGATTATGTTGGCAAAATTCACTCAGAATTGTTTTATTCAGTGTTTTATTTTCATTTCCTGTGTTGCCTGTACTTATGATGGCTGCTTACACATTGGTTTGGTCCTGAGAGAATATCATTTTCAATCATCCCCACCATTGCAGCTGCCACCACTGCTCACCTGGGAATAGTTAATTCACATGGCGTACAGGTTGTAGAAGAGCAGTTCTCTGAAATATCCCAGATAAATTATTCATCAAGCAGACATTTCGCAAAACACAGAGGAAAACATAGAGGCATCTGGATATAGCTTGCAATGTAACATATTCTTTAAGCCGTGAGGGGGTTTGCAGAGAAATATCCCTACATTTTAACAGTCTGCATTTTCATAACCTGAAGCAATATTTCACATCATTCTTTTCATTCATTCATATATATTTATTTCATTCTTTTGAAAAAGAAATGAAAAGGAGCAAAAAGAAGATAAACTTATAATATCTGCCCCTTATCAACATAAATTGAATTACAATTCCAAAAAGGTACGCTTACAACACACATCTACTTTGCAGCACCTATGCAAAGTCATAAATCAAATATCACATTGTCCTGCTAAATAAATGCATTATATTTTTCTATTAGTAATGCTTTTACACTCTTCTTAAAAACAAAAAACGATGTTGAAGTTTTAATTTCACTATTTAGATTGTTCCACAGACTGACACCTTGCATTGAGACACATCTTTCCTTTAATTTTGTTCTAAACTCAAGTTTCTGAAAGACTTCAGTTCCTCTTAAATTAAATTTACTAACTCTCTTGATGAGTCTATTTTGCAATTTATCAGGTAATGTTTTCAGATGAGCTTTATACATTATTTTAGAAGGCTATATTCTAATAAGTCATTGAATTTTAAAGTTTTTAACTGTATAAATATTGGATTTGTGTGGGCCCTATATTCACTTCCATTTACAACGCTGAATGGCACGCTTTTTGTAATTTAAATACAGGTTCTATATAAGTCTTGTTTGCACTTCCCCATGCTTCAATGCAATAGGTCAGATGTGGAACAATCAATGAATTATATAACAAAATTAAGGCACATTTATTAACAGATTCTTTTACTTTATGTAACACAGCTATAATTTGGGATACCCTAGATTTAACCTGGTCAATATGGAATTTCCATGTCAACTGTTCATCAATCACAACACCTAAAAACTTAAATTCATGAGTCCTTTCAATCTGTACTCCTTGTACTGACAATGCTACATCTAAATCCATTTTTATACAACTAAAAATCACAAATTTTGTCTTACTGATATTTAAGGACAGTCTATTGGCATTGAACCATCTAATAATTTTCCCAAACTCATACTCTACAACTTGTAATACCTCATTTATATTTTTGCCAGCATAAAATAAAGTAGTATCATCCGCAAACAAAATACATTTTAATAACTTAGAAACATTTGCTATATCATTCACATAAAGAAGAAAAAGTACTGGACCTAGTACCGATCCCTGGGGTACGCCACAATTTATTGGACAATTTCTTGATTTTATGCTATTGATTTCAACAAACTGCTCTCTGTCTTTTAAATAACTTTTGACTCACTGATGAGCTATACCTCTTATACCATATTTATATAATTTAATCAATAATATTTTGTGGTCTAAAGTGTCGAACGCTTTTTGCAAGTCCACGAAGACACTTACAGTAACATATTTCTTATCCATAGCATTGGTTATTTCTTCTACCAGTTCCAAAATTGCTGTTGCTGTTGAATGATTTGAGCGAAATCCATATTGACTATTTGTTAACAATTCATTTTTATCCCAAAATTTTTTTAATCTATTCACAAATAATTTTTCTAAGATTTTAGATAGCTGTGGTAACAGAGATATGGGTCTATAATTCGAAACATCATTTTTATTTCCTTTTTTGAAAAGTGGAACCACTTTGGTTATCTTCATACATTCTGGAAATTTCCCTGTAGTGAATGACAAATTACAAATATAAGTAAAAGGCTCAACAATAACGTCTATTATTTGCTTTATCAGTGACATATTCATATCTATATAATCATTTGACTTTTTATTTGCAAATTCATAAACAATTTTCAAAATTTCACTCGCTTGTACCCTCTCAAGGAAAATGCTGTTTACACTATGTGGAATAATACTACCATCAATATTTTCATCTGGGATGTATTGTACTAAATTTGAGCCAATATTTGCAAAATAATTATTAAATTCATTTGCAATTTCTTCTGTCGCATATTTATCTGAGTTATTCTTGGTTATAAAATCAGGAGTAATAATTTTGGCCCTACCTTTATGCATAACTGTATTTAATACACCCCATGTGTTTTTGATATTGCCTTTACTTTTGTCTATCAGATTGGTATAATAATCCTTTTTTTGTCTTCTTATAATTGATACAAGTTTGTTTTTATATTTTTTATATCTGCACTCTGCATCTTCTGTTCTTTTTTTAAGAAACATTCTATACAGATAATTTTTTTTTTTTACAAGCATTTTTCAACCCATTTGTCATCCAAGGGTTATCAAATGATTTCTTGCAGTTTGAGCACAAATTTTGATTTGTTTACAATTTTGATCATATAAATTAATTAGTATAGTCATGAAAGCATTATAAGCATTATTTAAGTCATTCGTATATACTTGATCCCAGTTTTGTCTCTTAAGATCTTCTTTAAAGTCCTCAATAGCTTTACTAGACTTGTCCCTTATAACAACGAAAGAGTTATCTTGCGTGGTCTTAATACAAAAATTATCATAAATTATAAATACAGGGAGATGATCACTCACATCTGTTGTGAAAATACCATTTATAATTTCGCCGTGTATATTTGTATATATACTATCAATAATCGTAGCACTATGAGTTGTAATTCTAGTTGGTTTGCTTATCATTGGGCATAAACCTGCACTTTCCATATAATTATTAAAATCATTAGTTACTATTTTGCTACCCAAATCTATATTGAAATCACCACATACAATTACTGATTTATTCTTTACATCGTCAAACAATTCTATTATTTTTTCTGTAAACAAATCTGTAGGTCTATAAACACAAGTAATTAATACATTTTTTCCTTTGTCATTTATAATTTCTATCGTTAATGCTTCCATCAAATCAGTCACAGCTATGGTTTTATGCTCAACGACTTTACATTTCAGTTTAGCATCAACATAGAGGGCAACACCTCCTCCACCTTTCCCCATCCTGTTTACATAAAACATGGTGTAACCGTTGATCTGTACACTGTCAACTTGCATTTCCTTCAACCAGGTTTCTGTTACAGCAATCACATTAAATGTCCGTTTTAAATCGCTAAGAAAGTTTTTAATCTTTGATAATTTACATTTCAAACTTTGGCTATTAAAGTGTATGATGGAAAATGCGTCATCAGAAAACCTTTGTGTAGTCCCATTAAACTCTTGTGTTGTAAAGTAATGACATTCCCCAGGTGCTAATATATTATGTGCAAAGACAGTTTCCAGATCAAATATTTTGTCACTATTTATATCAACATTTGGGACCATAATAGAAAAAATGAGTACTTTGAATGTCAAATAGACATTCTAATAAAATCATACAGGCTCAGTCCAACAACAAAATAAATCCGTTTATCTGACCACAGTTTCCATTTTGACAAGATTATATTCATTCCCACAGGGTTCAACATCGGCATATCTTGAGATGTATCAAAATTGCAAAAAGGAATATATCCCATTATTTAAATTGTTGTAGATCTATCAAATCTCTTAACATCACAACTTTAGCTTGTTCCGGATTTGACCCATTAAGTTGAATGAATACCTTACAATTTCTTGTCCATGTCGCCTTAATTTTACCAACTTTCCGCAGGGTGCGGGCTTCTCTTGCGATATTTGCCATTTTCTGCGTTAAATGCTCATTCAGATACACCGCTGTTCCTCTCAACTTTTTCCCTTGGCTCAGCATTTCAGTTTTGATTTCCGATTTATGAAGCGCAAGACAACTGCAGGCCTCGTCTTGTCTTTACGTGGTAAAGTATGGCACGCCGAGATGGTTTTCGGATCCACATGTATATCCTTCTCTTGCAAAAGTTGAAGAAATTGCCTTTCCAGTGTTTGCAGATCAGCTTTCTCCGCATCCTCGCTGACATTGCTACCACTTGCAACAGCTTTCGCATAAGACCGAGGTTTGATGGTCAGACCAGTAATCATTACATCCTCCATTCGCGTCTGTTGTTCAATGTTATCGAGCCTTCTCTCGAGTTTGTTGATTATTTTGTCTTTTGCGCTTATCATATCTTTCAGTTGTTTCACCTCTTCTACAACTTGCATTAGCTTTGTCAGCTGTTCGGTGACTTTGACAAGTTCCCCAGACATATGATTAAGACTTGCGAATTTCTTCCATATCACTTTCCATTTTCTCAGTTTTCTTAGGCGGTGCCATTTCCACAATCTCCAAAACTTTTTTGAATTTCTTAAAATTTAGCAAGACTAACCGTTGTAAACTCTTAAGTTTGCAGAGTTCTCACAGAGTGCGACCATCTTGGAACGTGACGATACTCTCAGTTAAATGTACTCCAATGAAAATGAATTCTTCGATTTATACATTTTACAGAGAGAAAACAATTACATCAGAGACCCCCTTGAAATTGTATTGCTCCTTCATAGCTCATGAGACTTAATGTAGTGCCCAGTTATGTTTCATCAAAGTATCAACTTTATCTCAGATGTTTCTCCTTACATTCCTAAAGATAAATTAAAATAAATACAAATGAGAACATTCATGAAAAACTGTAAGAGAATAGAGCTATACAATTAATGTTGAATGCATGGCTCAGACAATTTAGAGACGATGGCAGAATTTGATGATAAATATTTGAGTTCATATTGAAAGTTTTGACTTTCGCAGACTTTGATATCTTGGCAAATCTGAGACCATTTTGTTTACATCTCTTCTGAAGCTCTTGGAGAGAACCAATATGAGATTAAGAGGGTCTTTTTCTCAGGAGAAAACTCTGAGATGCAGGACACCTAAAGAAATTTCTCAGTTTGCTCTCCATTTGATCTTGCTGCTGTCTAGAAAAAACAATTGAGATTTTTAATGAGATTTCATTTGTGATTTTTTTTTCATACTGGCTTTTTGTTATTATTATAGACATACATTCTCTATTTCATAGTTTGACTTTTGGATTACTCAGGAATATTGATGCCTTCCGGAATAGTAACATGTGCAATGAATATTTATGAGCCTATCAATGTTTCTGAGTGTGTGCAGTGATGCTTTTTAAGAATTCGGCCTTGTATCTTTACAACAGTTTATAATATTGTAGGGTTATTCTTTATTGAGCCATTCTCATGTACACATTGCTTATGTGCAATGCATGGGCTTTCAAACATCAATTTTTACCTGTTAAAAGCGCATGTTAATTACTTCGATGGTCTAAAATATTTTTTAATGTTAATAGCAGTGTCCTATGATTAGTATTGTCTTGTGAACCTACTGCAAGTACCATTAATTAATTATTCTCATCCAACCATGGATTCGACTTATCACACAGAAATAACATGAGCTACAACATTAAAACAAATTGAAGATTTACTTACACTGGAAAATTAGTCTTTGCCCCTGATAATTAACAGGAATGTTTTCATGAGTAGCATAGTGAGACTATCATACATTGCGTTATGAATATTTATTTAGGTAATTACATAGAAACAAAATAGATTTGTTCCCTTGAGATTGCCCCATCATGTGCTTTAAATTATCATACCTCAGAGTCTCTAGGTATACAATCTGCTGTAGCATTTGTTTGTTATTTTGTGTTTTTCTTCTCTGCCCTTTTATCACTTTCAATTTAGTATGCATAAATAAAGCATAAATTTGCCTCGCAGGAACAGTGCGATGGAAATGAGGCCTTTAATGTGCCTCTAGACTAAAGATTTAGTTGTACATCACTTTGTGAGATATTAGTCAGATTAGCAAGTTCCCCATAGCACAGTTTTAACCCAAAAGGAAAAGGTAGATATACTAGGCAGGCATTGAAATACATTTTGTAGCCCTGCATGAAATTACTCAATGGAGGAGAGAGCTAATTGAAGAGGAGGCAGTAGTACATTAATAGAGTGAGATCAGGAAGCAGAAAGGGTGTATAACCTGCAAAAAAATAAATAAATAATAATTATACCAGGATACATTGCCTTGCTTGTCCAGGCTGGTTAATGATGGTTAGTGTATGTTTTACCAAGGAAATGTAGCTGGTTACGATATTTAAGACACCAGCGTTTAACATCTGAGTTATTTTCAACTATAAATCAATATGGATGGTAATAGTATATTTTATTCAATTTATCAGCCCATCATTTTAAAAAACAAAAACAGCCTACATTTGTCATTGCCATGGCACAGCGGTTAGGAGTTTGGCTCGTGTCATTCCGAGAAAGGGTCCATATTCATATGTGCCATGTTGTTATTAAACAAAATGAGCAATTATGTCAATACTTGAATTATTAAGTCAAATTAAACATATAACTAGGAGATCTGTTAAACCCATCATGATTTACAAAAATTGCATCTGAAATGTAAGCTATATTTATCTGAAATAACACCTTGATTACCAGGGAGCAGTGGAACATCAAAATCCTACGAGGCAGCCAAGGCAGTAATGAATAAAATATTTTTGGGAAGAAATTAATCTGGATTCAGCCTAGAAGCTGTATCACTATGGGACTGGATGAAAACAGCTGAATCCTATGTTTAGAATGCTTCGTTCGATCTTCTGTAATATCACTGCGAGGGTGCAGACCTCCTCGTCATAAATTATTCAGAGATAAATATCCATATTTTTTTATTTTATATTTTGAAACAGAAAGAAAGATGAAGAAGAGGCATGCAATATTTACTGAAACCACAGAGGTCATGGTGATTTTGTAATGATGAACATTGAAAATCTAATTCAGTAACTGAAAGCAACCAGTAAGCATCATGTTTGCGGAAGGCATGCTGGCAACCTAAGCAGAAATCAGTGAAAAACTGTTCTAATCTTAATATTCATTGGGTACAAATGAGACTACACACCAGTTGAGAACCACTGGTTTAGAGATTAATATTAATGAGCTGTTTTAGTGTTGTATTGGAAAGACATTGGCAAGCAGCTCCAACCTTCGTCATAAAGCACATACCAGTTCCTAAATTTTTCATTTATCAAGCAAATCCAGATGGGCTTTTAAAGTCAGCCTATATATTTTTAAAGAGATTTCATACGTGAAATATTGATATTGAGATCTTTCAAAACACCAAGCAGAGTGAGAAATGTCTGGGGTACTAAACTTCCCTGCTGGCATGAAGTGCGTATGGTTGTGTCTGCGATCTGTTTAATAATTTCTTTGACTTGTCTGACAAGCTGACACCATGCTGGCGTGCAAAGGGTCATGATATGTACAAATACAACATTGTTCTGTGCACATAAAAATAATCTCAAACATTCTCATAAAAACAAAGCAATTAAAAATGTAACAAACTCTGATAAATTACAATTGTTTAGTGATTTTAATATGAAAACAGAGAATTATTAATAAAAATATGTTTTTTAAACAATTATGTGTGACCTTTAAACAGCGGACATGATTAATGACCAATTGCTATAGGTTGAAACATTAAGTGTGATTTATCTCCATTGAATACTTCACATGACTCAAATGCAATAGAATTTGATGAAAGTCAAATTTTGTCAAAGGGATGTACTCCCAGAGAGGAATACTTAGTGAAAGGTCTAAATTCCAAACTGCCGTAGCTATAATTACTTGCTAGAAGTAATTCTGCTTGAAGGATTTTTGTTAATCCATTGCTGTTTTCATAGAGACACACAGAGCAGCTATAGGTCACTAAGCAAATGGATGTTATGCATAAATTGTAAGCATTCTTTTGTTGTAACGAATACGAATACATTTTGCTTTTAGAAATAAATGTTTCGCTTTGTAGACTTTTTCTTTTTTTTTAACGAACTCATCAGTATTATAATAGTAATGATATTACACAGGATATTACAAACACAATATATCAGATGTCCATGCATTTCTGTGTTTACCTTGTTGGAAAAAAACAAAACGCTTAAAGGTTTGCTGGTCTCACTGCCTGGCCAAGCTGGTGTTTAGCTGGCCAGAGGATTTTTACTGCTTGTTCAATTTACTTATTTAAAACGAGCTGAAGCAACACAGTTCTAGACCATTTTGACACAACTTGATTTCATTGCGTTCTATCAGTTTAAATGTGTAAAATGGACGTTTACTTAATCCATGTGAGTTGGGGCTAGATAAATACTTTTTGTGGTGTTAATGTAGCATTGATTAAACTGGGCAGGGGATTTCCATTTCCCAGCATGCATTTTGGAGAAGATTTTTTAATGTTTAATTTTTTGTTGAATGTCTGATTGTCTGTTATGCTGTAGTTTTAGGGGTGACCTTTGTGATGAAGTATGGCACTTGTGTTTAGGTTTATAAGCAGTTGCAATTAAATATTAAATACAGTACAACAGTTTCACTGTCCTTACACATGCTCACCTGGAATATACTAATGATTAATAACTGAAATTAAATTGGATCAACATATGAAAATATCTGATATAAACCATAGTAAATCCAGTTTGATGAACCTAATGCAGATGAGTTAAAACTGCTACAGTATATTACATTTATTTTACATAATCCAACTAAATTATGTCGACTCAATGAAACCGACTTATTCTTTCTATAATTTAATTAAGGCTAATGACTTTTTTTCAGTGTCCCCAAACACATCTAAAACCAGTAAAACCTACCAACTTAATATGTGGTTTTAAGAAGGCTATAAAACATTTTAACACCTTCAAGCTTCTGAGATTTGTCTTATATTAGAAAGACGGTACGGAAAATAAATTCAGTGTCACACCAGCTGAGCAGTCTTTGTAAAAAAAAAAAGAATCTCTTGCTTTTGATGAAACGTTGTCTATGACAGAAATGTTATCCCTGACCCTTTAATAAGGAAACAGACAAGACTTGAGTCAGCAGCTGTTACGTTGAATGATATCTCAATTCCCTCTCAATTGCCTTGGAAAATAATGATACCATCTTGTCCTAGCCAGATTAGAGCTCCATTTCATGAAAAGATTTATAGTATCTTCATAAAACGTTGACAGGTTAAGAGACATTAAACAAGTAGAGAAATGAAATGCAGTATGACAGGAAAATTTTTGGTTAGATACGTGATATGAGTGCACAGCTTTGCTAGCTGGTTAAACGCGTCAAAACCACTGAAGTTTAAATAGAGGGAGAAAATAAAATATCAAAATAACTAATGAACAAAATAAAAATAAAAATTGTCTCAAGGACTCCAAGATGTTAAATAGCTGTACAGCTTTTTTAATCAGACTTTGGCTTAAAGATTGATTTTTGTAGGTTATTGATTAGTCAGAGAATTAGGTTTTTAGATGTACAGATTAAAACATCATACAAGAGCCCTTAAAATATTACTATTTCAAAAGGACTTTTTATAAAAGCTTCAATAAAGGGCAGCTGAAAAAGATGGAGACTATTTGTTCCTTTCAAAGGGTGCCAGTATGTTTGAATAATTCATTAATCTGTGTAGTTCAAGACTGCAGACTGCTTAATTTGGGTGGAAATCTCTGTAGAGTTTATGAATTAGTTTTAAATCATTTTTTATTTGTATTTTTTGCATCTACATTTTGAGACAGACTCTGTCTTGTCTCAAAATTCAATGTACATTCTATTAACAGAGAGGTTATACTCTACAGAAACAGTTGGTATTATTAATACATGCAATTTGCATTTCTCACAAAAGACAATCACATTTGTATTGCTGCAGTAGAATGTTGTCTGTCTTCTGAAATACAGCTATTAACATAATTATTAATAAATCAGGATTTGTTGTCATTTGAGGTCAATACATTAAAGCCAGGCATAAATTGGTGCTGTCTGTCAGGAAAATGTAAGGTGTTGAATAATAATACAGAAAAGTATTATCCTAAAAAGTGTAATTTTGCACATATCAAGTATATCCTAGGATTCTTTTGTAATTCTGTAGTAATTCTTAATATATTTTTTCAGTGCCTGGTTGTGAATACGTTGTATTGTAACATACTAACTTAACAGCCACAAAAAACGATGCCCCTAAAAATGTTATATTAGGGGCATGAGTGTTCATAATCAATGCTTATAATGATGAGAAGAGGCCTGAGCTGAGAGTTCTACAACACTTGCATGCTTTCATCTTTGCTCCTGTTCAGCATCTAAGAGGCAGTGCATGGTTATTTTTCAGAGAGAGAGAGAAAGAGATACAAACAAACAAATAGTAACAGTCTTGTCTGGAGGTACTGTGTTTGCCCAGATCTTCATAAAACATATAAGCCAAAACAATGAAAGAAAGTGAAGTTTTTGTCTAAAATGTACTTCGCAGTTGAACACTACCTAATAGAGAGGATGATAATAGTACAGAATATCAAGACATACTGCTTCACTAGGTAATTTATTTTCCTCCATGTTTCCACAACAGATATGTTTATATTAAATACAATCTATCTTTGGTCTGTTTTGGTATTTATAATATTGTTTTACTATGTCTCATTAATAGTACTCAGTACTCAGACTTTTTGTTTACATAATGCCACTGTTGTTTTTCACTCACTCACCACACTTTCACACACACACACACACACACACACACACCTCTCACACACACACACACACACACACACACACACACACACACACACACACACACACTCTCTCTCTCTCTCTCTCTCACACACACACACATTGCAACCTCCTGTTACTTAGGTTAAGATTGATTTTCCTGGGCTCACAACCTTACAATTAATTATTACGTGGTTTACAACTAGAATAACAAAAGTCAGATTATAAATGAGCCATTCTTAAAGTTCTATATAGTAGCATAATAAGTATTATGTATCTTTGCCAGACACTTGAAAACACACACACACACACACACACACACACACACACACACACACACACACACACACACACACACACACACACACACACACAGGTTTCCATGTTTTATGAGGACTTTCCATAGACATAATGGTTTTTATACTGTACAAACTTTATATTCTATCCCCTAACCCTACCCCTAAACCTAACCCTCACAGAAAACTTTCAGAATTTTTACATTTTCAAAAAACATAATTTAGTATGATTTATAAGCTGTTTTCCTCATGGGGACCGACAAAATGTCCCCACAATGTCAGAAATTTCAGGTTTTAGTATTCTCATGGGAGTTTTTATCCCCACAAAGTGATGAATACAAAATTCCTTTGCTAAAATGTTTATATTGCATGCTTATTTATATTTATTTAATATCTATCTATCTATCTATCTATCTATCTATCTATCTATCTATCTATCTATCTATCTATCTATCTATCTATATATATATATATATATATATATATATATAAAGTGACATGCATTAAAGACAGTCCCTTTTAGGCAATTTAGGATTCAGTGGTTTAAAGTCACCAATATAGAAGCAGACACATTGCAACCTCCTGTAACTAAGGTTAAGATTGATTTTCCTGGGCTCACAACCTTACAATTAATTATTAAGCGTTTTACAACTAGAATAACAAAAGTCAGATTATAAATTAAAGGCTAAACATGAGGGTGGCACGGTGGTGCAGCGGTTAGCACTGTCGCCTCACAGCAAGAAGGTTGTGGGTTCAAACCCTGGTTGCCCCGGCCTTTCTGTGTGGAGTTTGCATGTTCTCCCCGTGTCTGCGTGGGTTCTCTCCGGGTACTCCAGCTTCCTCCCACCATCCAAAAGACATGCAGGCTAGGTTAATTGGCGTCTCCAAAAAAAAAATTGCCGTGGATGTGGAGGTGAGTGTGAGTGTATGTCTGTCTATGTGTGGCCCTGCGATGGACTGACGACCTGTCCAGGGTGTCCCCCGCCTTTTGCCCCATGTTAGCTGGGATAGGCTCCAGCCCCCCGCGACCCTGTACACAGGATAAGCGGTTGACGATGGATGGATGGATGGCTAAATATGAGAAAAATGGCACCATCTGGTGGAAAATATAATTGTGTTAAATTTTGAAGCCAGGGCTCCGATATTATGAAAGCATAACATCATAGAATTCATTATTTTATGCTTTAATGGCACTGGGATCAATTATTGCAGTTGCAATGGGATAATTTTTGTCCATAAGGTCCTGAGTGTAACTATTTTGGGTTATTTGAGTGTAACTATTCATTCCCCCCAAAAATACACACCTTTGCTAAATTGAAATTAACACAGCCAAAATGATAGTAAAAAAATGAAAAAGACAAAAATTTCCCAAAGGTCGCACAAGGGTTAAATATGTACATTCAGATAGAGTTAATTAGACACATTTTTACAGGAATAAATTCATACAAGTATTTACAAGTTTAAATGCCATAAAATCAGTGTACATGCTATAACTAAAAGTTGGGCAAAATCTTCTGCCGTCCTACATATATAAAAAAAAATCGAATGCTGAAGTATAATTTGATGAAGGTTAAAATTTCAAAACTATTATGTTCTTTGGCTGCCGTCCAGTTTATATCGCGCACATGCTAGGTCCGTTCCTCTCCCACACCTGGCACACCATTTGCAGGTGAAGTCTCCATTCTCTATACCAGGGGTTCTCAATTAAAGTTCCAAGAGGTCTGGTCTCCACATTTCCTTCCCAGCAAAGGTCAGGATAATAATATGTAGCTTAGTACTTTGTAAATAAAAGAAATAAATAAAAAATATATATATATATATATATATATATATATATATATATATATATATATATATATATATATATATACACATTATAAAAATATATATATATATATTCCTAAACAGTCAAAATAGTCTCTTCAAAACTGGGCAGGGATGAGGACATTTGGGGCCCAGAGACAGCCAAAGTAGGAGGGGTCTGAGAGATCTTTTCTACCAAAAGATTAAACTTTTGCATCAAGACTTCATCAGTTGAGGGCACTTGGATATGAATATTAAAAGATAATATCAACAGTTCGTTTTGAAACTGAATGACAGCAGTACAGTTGTTTCATTTAAATATGTATATATAAATATGGGACACAGGAGGCCTATTAACAGATAAAAAACACTGTATGGGGGTTCAGGGTGTTAGGCATACCTCGTCTTGTTTCACTGTTCCCTCTTGTTTGCCATTTTTGTCACTTTTTGCATTCCATAGTTTTCACTTTTGTCCCGTATGTAACTCCATAGTCTCTTTGTTAGCGTTCGTGTTTTCCGTCATTGCTTTCACCTGTCCCTCGTTAACTTGCCACTTGCCTCTGTTTCTTCCCTCGTTATCTTGTTTGGTGTTCTGTTTGTTCATTGGCCCCTTAGTTCTATATTCATGTATATATACCCTGGTTTTTGGTTCAGTCCTTGTCTATCGTTGAATGTTGTTAGCCTGGTGTGTGTTCTCTGCCCGTTTTCCTCAGTCTTGTGTTTATTTCCCCATTGTGGGTTATCCTTTGTGTTTGTTGATTGTCTAAGTCAATAAAAGTAAGTTTGCATTTAGATCCGCTCTCCTCGTCTGCCTCCATTCGTAACGGAACGATAGACCGCCAAATATGGATCTAGCAGCTTTCTTTATGGAACTGGCCCAGGCGGATCTGACCATCCGCGAGTACTCCCACTTCTTTTCCGCTGTTGCCATCCACACCGGCTTCGACGACACATCCCTGAAGACCATCTACCAGCTTGGGCTACCAACATACCAGCTGTGGGAATTGCCGAACTCCGGAGACCTCACGTGGAGGGAATATGTGAGTCTAGTCTTGGGAGAACTCGCTGCCGGGGACCACCTCTCTCGATCCCGGTTTCCGCCTCTGGGCTTTCCGTGCCTGCCACGGCCAATGAGCCGGCGTTGCCAGCTTCGTCCGCCCGGCGGAGGAGAAGAGGAAACGCTTCTGCTCCCCAGTCTCCGCCTGCCACGGCCAGCGAGCCAGAGCCCACGCCTGCCACGGCCAGCGATCCAGAGCCCACGCCTGCCACTGCAAGCGAGCCTGAGTCCTCGTCCATCCCAGAGCCAGCGCCTGCAGCCTCGACCGTCCCTGAGCCAGCACCTTCCGAGCTTTCCAGAGCTCTGCCTTCCGAGCTGCCCGAGCTTTCCAGAGCTCCGCCCTCCGAGCCTTCCAGGGCTCCAGCCTCTCGAGCCTTCTACGGCCCTTCTCCCCGAGCCTCCTGTGGCTCCGCCTCCAGAGCCTCCTACGGCTCCACCTCCTGAGCCTCCTATGGCTCTGCTCCCAGAGACTTCTGAGCTTTCCAGGGCTCCGCCCCTCAAGCCTCTCGAGCCTTCTACGGCCCTTCTCCCCGAGCCTCCTACGGCTCCGCCTCCCGAGCCTCCTACGGCTCTGCTCCCAGAGACTTCTGAGCTTTCTAGGGCTCCACCTCTCGAGCGTCCTACAGCTCCGCCTCCTGAGCCTCCTACGGCTCCGCCTCTCGAGTATCCTGCGGCTCTGCTCCCAGAGACTCCAGAGCTTTCTAGGGCTCCACCTCTCGAGCGTCCTACGGCTCCACCTCCCGGGCTCTCTAGGATTCCGCTCAAGTTTCTCGAGCCTTCCTGGGCTCCGCTTCCCGAGCCTCCTACGGCTTCACATCCAGAGCCTTCCAGGCCTCCGCCTCTAGAGCCTCCTATGGCGCCACCTCCATCGGCCCCGCCACCAGAGCCTTCCAGGTCTCCGCCTCTAGGGCCTTCTCTCAGGGCCCCTGACCCTGTTCCTGATCTGTGGCCTCCGCCCAGGCCTCCTGACCCGGCCCCTGTCCTGTGGCCTCCTCCCAGGCCTCCTGACCCGGCCCCTGTCCTATGGCCTCCTCCCAGGCCTCCTGACCCGGCCCCTATCCTATGGCCTCCTCCCAGGGCCCCCGACCCAGTCCCTGTCCTGTGGCCTCCTCCCAGGCCTCCTGACCCTGTTCCCGTCCTGTGGCCTCCTCCCAGGCCTCCTGACCCAGTCCCTGTCCTGTGGTCTCCTCCCAGGCCTCCTGACCCTGTTCCCGTCCTGTGGCCTCCCCCCAGGCCTCCTGACCCGGCCCCTGTCCTGTGGCCTCCTCCCAGGGCCCCTGAACCTGTTCCAGCCCTGTGGCCCCCTCCCAGGCCTCCTGACCCTGTTCCCGTCCTGTGGCCTCCTCCCAGGCCTCCTGACCCTGTTCCCGTCCTGTGGCCTCCTCCCAGGCCTCCTGACCCAGTCCCTGTCCTGTGGCCTCCTCCCAGGCCTCCTGACCCTGTTCCAGTCCTGTGCCCTCCTCCCAGGCCTCCTGACCCGGTCCCTGTCCTGTGGCCTCTTCCCAGGGCCCCTGACCCAGTCCCTGTCCAGTGGCCTCCTCCCAGGTTCCCCAAACCGGTCCTTGCCCTGTGGCCAGCTCCCAGGTTCCCCAAACCGGTCCTTGCCCTGTGGCCAGCTCCCAGACCACCTGAACCTGTCCTTGCCCTTTGTGCCCCCCCAGGACTCCCTGCCTGCCCTCTGTGCCCCCTTGGACTCCCTGCCTGCCCTCTGTGCCCCCTTGGACTTCCTGCCTGCCCTTTGTGCCCTCCTGGACTTCCTGCCTGCCCTCCGTGCCCCCTTGGACTTCCTGCCTGCCCATTGTGCCCCCCTGAACTTCCTGCCTGCCCTCTGCGCCCCCTTGGACTTCCTGCCTGCTCTCGTGCCCCCCTGGTCTGCCCGTCTGCTCCTGGTGTTTTTTTTTTTTATTTTATTATTTGTTTTTTATTTATTTCGGATCGTCTGAAATCCGATCCTTGTGGGGGGGCTCTGTTATGCATACCTCGTCTTGTTTCACTGTTCCCTCTTGTTTGCCATTTTTGTCACTTTTTGCATTCCATAGTTTTCACTTTTGTCCCGTATGTAACTCCATAGTCTCTTTGTTAGCGTTCGTGTTTTCCGTCATCTTGTTGTCCCTCGTTAACTTGCCACTTGCCTCTGTTTCTTCCCTCGTTATCTTGTTTGGTGTTCTGTTTGTTCATTGGCCCCTTAGTTCTATGTTCATGTATATATACCCTGGTTTTTGGTTCAGTCCTTGTCTATCGTTGAATGTTGTTAGCCTGGTGTGTGTTCTCTGCCCGTTTTCCTCAGTCTTGTGTTTATTTCCCCATTGTGGGTTTTCCTTTGTGTTTGTTGATTGTCTAAGTCAATAAAAGTAAGTTTGCATTTAGATCCGCTCTCCTCGTCTGCCTCCATTCGTAACACAGGGATATCCCCTGAGAGAATATTTAAAACAAATGTAAAAGTCTCAATAGACTATTTTTATATTTTCCTTAAAGTGAGAATCTATTAACAACAATCAATTTAGATAACAACAGTGAAGTACTGTTTGCATAATAAGTATAAATAGGCTTTCCTTTCCATGACGACATCTAATTTTCACAAAATTAGGACAAAAATCTGTTTTTTTTTTATTATGAAAGGCTCATAAACTGCTGATTAATAAAGCTAAATTTAGACAGGGAAAAAACATTATAGTCTAAAGGCGCCACTATAACATTTTTGATGTGAATGTTTTGATGTTAAAATAATCACACCTGCAACTTGTACATACGGTAAATGAGGCTTTATGCTGTGCCTCATGTCTATAGTGGGTACAGGGGAGAGAGGCAATGCAGCAGAGCGGGAATAAAGCGTTCAGTGCTGAACGCACTTTATACGCAATTTCTCTCCAGCGCTGAACGATATACACGTATGCATACACAATCATTTAGCAAGGTGTCAGATAACTAGCACAAATATTTAGAGCACGGTCTGGATTGAAATGTCCTTCTGTCCGCATCTGGACCGGAGTCCAACTATTGAGTACCCCTGCTCTATACAGGAAATCAGCTCCCATGTTTATTATTCCCGGGACATGCGTCGAGCGTAATGAATAGGCATTGCTCAACACAATCTGTTTCAGTGCTAGGATGTGCAGTCGAGTCAAACATGTAACTCCTGGAAATTTATAGCCTATATGGCAATTTTAGCCACAGGAAATGGGGAAAAGCATTAGTGGGTCCAGGAAGCGTTAAACATTCAACAATTAATCGCAGAAGTTCACGTGTTAAATATCCGTTCACTTCTCATTTATAAGGATTTAAAAAAACTGTTCACAGAATGTGGATTATTACATTTATGTTGAATTGTTATGCATTATCTGTTGTCACTGTGTTGACACTGAATTGGTTATTCACTATTAATAAACAAGCAGTGTGATTTCATAAAAGATAAAATAAAATAAATCAAGCTCGTTCTAAGCATTGCAATCTCAGGTATTGTTCAGCTGATGTCTCAGTGGCTATAGGCAACCATACTGGGAGATATACTTGTCATTACTCCCTTATTCAAATGCAAAAAGACATCATATGACGAAAACCCAACTTGTACATGTTTTGTTCTACTGATACATCCTTTCTCATTACTGTTCTATGCCTACACAGCTTTCCTTGTTAAAAATGAACAAAAACAGCCTCAAATTCAAGCTCATAAGAGCTTACAAGAAAACAACAAGAAGCCCATATAGACTCTAGCTCACACAGTGTTATCTCTGGCATTATTTGGAGTGCCTAAATTAAAAATAGGACTGTTAAGAAAGCTAGATTTGCATTTAATTAAGGAAATACCAGTGCTTGCAAAGCAGTAAGAATATTTTTAAAGTTGTAGGTAAAAGGATAGATAGAGAAAGGGAGATACATTTATGGTAATCGGCAATGTAGATGGATAAATAGATTCAGTATGAAAAATTACAATGAGGTCATCGCTGTAAGATTTTGATTATAGAACATTCTATTGATGTAAGCCAATGGGAGATTTTCAAACTTTAATCATTCATTTATTGAAATTAATGTTAAGTGGTTTGTGCTGAATTAACTGAATAAATATGTAAAATAAAGAATGTTTGAGGAATATCAATACAGTGATTTTCTAGCACCGTAATAATCAATGCAAATTGCATTTAAAATATTGCTAGTAGAGTGGGATAATATAAATTAATTTATATTAAAGGTGGAATATTTAATTAATTGCCATCAAGAAATATTCAATCTGATTATTCATACGCATTCTGACAAATGGAAACATGATAAATGACCCCAGGATTACAGAGTGCCCTGTAAATGCAGATGACTGGATATTTATCTCCAAAACAGACATGTTCTTTGATTGCTGGAATAGAGAAATTGAACTGCATGAAAATAGTTCCTTTAGCACAAATCCTGGGGCTTACATGAAAACAGATCCAGCTTAAAAATAAGGTTAAGCCCCCACCACACTCAGTACATTAGATGTAAAGGATCAGTGGGTGAAAATGCTGGAGGAATGAAGCTTCAGTTAAGCTGTGATAAAGTTGATTATTTCTCACGCCTTTGAGGGAGCAGAGATAGCTGTAATCCTCTTTTAGAGTTTGTTATTATGGAATTGTCAGTTAGACATAAGGCATTTTATTAGGATTTTAACTTTTACTCCGAACTGAAAATGTACAGATATGTCAAGCAAAACCTGCAGCTTAAAAGATATGCGAGGCATTTAAGGCCAGAAAATTATCACTAAATCTCTACTGCACATTCACAAAAATTGGCGAATAATATTGCAGCGTGTTTATTTAGAGTCCCATAGACAACATACACCAACCCCTAAACCTAACCTTCCCTTACAAAAATTAACCATGGTTTTACTAGAGTAACCATAGTTTCATCATGGTATTTTCTAGAAAATTATAGTAACCACGTGGTTATATTAACACCATATTACTGTTGTAAGTATTTCTGGGTGATATCAATAACTGATAATTCACAGCTCATTGTGACCGATACCGATAATCGATTCGTAAGAATTGATTAGAAGAAAATTCTTAAATAATTTACAAGTTGGCTATTTCGTATGATATTTTTATTTTCCCGGTTATCGGCCAATAATATATCGGCCACCGTGCATCCCTGAAAAAAGTGGGACGAAAGGTGGATTCAAACCCGGGTCATCCACATGAAAAAAGCACATCCACATGTTAGACACATTACGTCATTGCAGCAACACTGGGACTTCAATTTCTGTGTTCCCATCAGACTACTGGAGTGTAAACCTCTCTGACAGTGTAGCAAGTGCTATTTACACCTAGTGCAAATATTCACTCAAAAATAAATATTTATTGTACTCTATATGGGGTGCAGGTATGCCGGTTTCCCTGGCATGCTTTTTTAACTAGTATAACCAGCAAGCCTCACTTGCTCAACCAGCTTTATTAGAAAGACCATGCAAGTTGACCTACATGGCTATGCTGATTTACCACCACCAAACCAGCATAAACCAGTTTGGCCAGCATGGAAATTCAAGCTTGCCTAAGCTGGAGTTTTAAGCAGGCTATTTGGATGCTACTTTGTTTATTCTTTCAACATTAAAAAATATGTCCAGAATGAGTTAAGATTCATCATCAGAATTAGATTAAATCAACACTGACATTGAAAAAAGTAATTCCTGTTCAAAAAGATTTTTTTTAAAAGGAAAACAATTGGCAAAAGGTACCACATATACTGTACACCCTGAAGCAGTTCAGTTATTCTATGCTGCGCTGTTTCAACACTATATGTGCACTATGCAACACTGAATAACAAAGCATCCTTCAAAAATTGGAAAAGCCATTGACATACTGTTCTATGAGGATTAAGATCCTGCCAAATAAAATCGCTTAGGGCTGCTTCAGCAGCTATTACTTGAAAGTTCAACCATATACAAGCGCAGAGCAGATCTCAGCAGAGATGCTGAAAATATTTTAATATAAGATCCTTGAAAAATCCTTTATACCTGCCTCCTAGCATGATTCCAATTGGATCGTCAACCACCCCGAGCTTCAATATGTGCTACTGAATTTGTGGAATTTTATTTTTGGGATTTGTTTTTATTAAGATTTGGTTGTCTGTTTAACCATTTTTGTTGATAGTATTGATCAGTTATATGAAGTAGATATAAGATAAACAGAGTTATATACAGAAAAGATATACTTTTTTCAAGTGGATATAAAATATAAAGAGCCAGTACTCTTAAACTAATTGCAGTTTTTACGTTATACACTATGCACTTATACACATGTGAATTTTCAAAGTGTAGTATTGTTCCAAATGGAACACTTAAAGCTTTTTTTACCACACCGTTTACACCTGGACAGTTTACTCCTGTGACCACTTGTGTTCGGATTTGGAGGGGAGGGTCTCTGTTTCATGATGTCATACATCAATCACTATGTCAGTGTTGCATGATAATAAAGCGCAACAAAGCCAGAAAAGACAAAGCGTGAAAAAACGGTGCACTGTTTCTCCCAGATGTGGTTTAAATTTTATCTAAGCAAAAATTCCACATGTCAAGCAGAATTATCTGTTATTTTAGTGGATTACCTTTATTAAAGGAGCTTCAGCTGTTTGTGATTGTCATCTGTGTTGATATCAGAATGAGCTTTATTGCCAAGTATGCTTCCACATACAAGGAGGGGGCTTGCAGGACGTGTTGGTGTTTGTGTGAAGTGAAGGTCAGAGCGGGTATGGGGCGTATGACTGGGCTTTCCATATCTACAGTAAAACACATCAACATGTCATCAGCTAGTTGTTGGTTCCCTACAGTGTTGGGGGATAGTGTCTTGAAGTTAGTAACGTCTTTCAGGCCTCTCCACATTGATATAGGGTCATTAGTTGAAAACTTGTTTTTCAGCTTCTCAGAGTATCTTTTTTTTAGCCACTTTAATTTCCTTAACCACTGTGTTTTTGGCATGATTATGCAAGATTTTATCCCTGCTTCTGTAAACATCTGCTTTGGCATGATGAAGCTGTCTGAGTTTTCCTGTAAACCATGGTTTGTCATTGTTGTACATTAAATAAGTCCTAGTAGGAATGCACATATCTTCACAGAAACTCATATAGGATGTCACAGTATCTGTGAGCTCATCTAGATTGGTGTCTGCAGCTTCAAAACCACTCCAATCAGTGCAGTCAAAGCAGGCTTGTAGTTCCAGCTCTGCTTCATTTGTCCAGCTCTTTACAGTCCTTACTACAGGTTTCTCTAATTTAAGTTTCTGCATTTAGGTTATAAGAAGATGAACCAGACAGTGATCAGAGAGTCCCAAAGCTGCTTTAGGGACAGAGTGATATGCATCCTTTAATGTTGTGTAGCAGTGGTCCAATATATACAATATAATGTACCTGGTAGGGCATGTAATGTGCTGTCTGTATTTTGCCAGTTCACGTGTGAGGTTGGCTTTGTTAATATCGCCGACAATAATAATAAGTGAGTCCAGGTGTTGTTGCTCCATGTCTGTGATCTGATCAGACAGCTTTTTCAGAGCTGCATTCAAGCACACGTGTGTAATATAAACACTTACATAGTTACACATAGATTTCTCTGTTAACTATGCAATGCGATCTGCTCTGAAAAGCTGAAAGCTCAGCAGATGTAATGCACTGTCCGGAATGGTTTCACTCAGACAGGTTTCTTTGAAGCACAAGGCAGCAGAGTTTGAAAAGCCCATGTTTGTATGGGTGAGGAAATGTAGTTCATCTGTTTTGTTAGGGAGAGAGCAGAGATTCACTTGACTCAGCAGCGCTCTTCGAAAGCCACGCAGTCGGAGCTTGACCAGCACGTCGGCTCGCTTCCCTCACCTGCATGTCATAGCGTGCTTAAACAACACAGCTGCGTCTCCAACTTAAATGTCCAGAAAAACATCTGAATAGTCAAAAAACAGGAAAAGATAGTCTGGTATGTGCTGCCAAATGTTCAGAAGTTCGTCCCTGTTAAAACTGATTGGAACAAAATGACTAAACACAGGACAAACAAACAAAAACAACAAAAGTATTGAAGAGCTCCACACCAAGGTGGCCATCTGCGGCGACATCGTCTATCAGGATCACCTCAAATGCGATGTGGACATATGCATTTTTGACCACATTTGTATGTGATTTCTGTGGTTCGATCCAATTTTAGATCCTGTTTAGACCTATATTCAGGTCTGACCACATGTGATTGGATCACCATAAATTGGGTCTTTAACATACTACTCGTACTACTTACAGAATAGTGCAGAAGTGTGTGGTTTGGAACACACCTTAAGATATTAATCTGCTTTTTGGTTAAGCATTTTGTGGTGATATACACTAGTACATGCTCTTGAAATAGCATTTGAGTCTGTTAGTAGGCTGTTCTGTATGCTTAGGTAACTGTATCAACTGCCCACTTGTTATTGATCTGGTCGAGTGCCACATCTCAAGTCCAATAAGTGCACGGACACTATTGATATGGATATACAGTATAATGGGTTATGTAATTCACCACAATACAACAAATAGATCCATCCTGCAAAAAACAGAGCTGTGAGTATACAGTGTGAAAAATATCATAGTAATTTAAACCAGTGATTGATATTGATAATTTAGTATCACTGTATAATAAGGTTCCATTTGTTTACATGGTTACAGGTTACATTACTTAACATGACCTAACAATAAACAATGCTTTTACAGCATTTATTCATTGTGGTTAATGTTAATTTCACCATATAGTAATACATGTTTTTATAATCAAAAGTTGTATATGTTAACATATACAGTGTGAAAAATATCATAGTAATTTAAACCAGTGATTGATATTGATAATTTAGTAACACTGTATAATAAGGTTCCATTTGTTTACATGGTTACAGGTTACATTACTTAACATGACCTAACAATAAACAATACTTTTACAGCATTTATTCATTGTGGTTAATGTTAATTTCACCATATAGTAATACATGTTTTTATAATCAAAAGTTGTATATGTTAACATGAGTTAATGCACAATCAACTAACATGAACTAACAATTATGTAATTTTTTAAAATTTTTAACTAACATTAACAAAGATGAATAAATGCTTTAAAAATATATATTATTCATTGTTAGTTAATGATACCTAATGCATTTACTAATGTTAGTGCTTAATTATGCACAGATTTAGTATTAAGCCACAAATAGTGTTCTAAAGCCAGTGTATTATCAACATCAACGAAATTAGACATTAAATCAAAGAATCAAAAGAAAAATAGATAAACAGATAATAAACAAGTAATAATTCAACTTTATAAATGTGTGGTATTTAATCAACATCCCTTGTCATATGAGCCATAATACACAGTCACACATAATAGTGTTTTAAGTGTTATTTGAATTTATTCGTTGAATTTAAAAAATAAATACATATTTTTTCCTTAAATTGTCTTTAGCAATTAATTCAATTTAATGTAATTTAACTATCATATTTAGATATAATAATTATTTGTAGCAAAGTCAGACACTATTCAGGGGTTACAGAAATGTTTTCAGTTGTTTGCTACACATCAGGTTTCTGGTGCATTGTGGCTTGAATTTATTTATACCATTTATTTAAAAAGCCAATTTCACAGGCAGAAAGAAAACATTTTCAGTAAATTTACAGCCTTCCGGAGAGTGATACAGAAGCAATTCGGTTCTCTCAAATTGGTAGACATAAAAAGTCCTCTCAACATTCCTTTGAGCAAAAAGTAATGTATCTAGGTTTTACAACCCCTCGTTGTTGGCTTATTTCTTATTCAGGACACTCAAGTGTTGTGCCAAAACATAGTTATAATGTCAGGGTGATAAACTACCCATCTATTTAACATAAAAACCACCCAATAATGACCAGAATGATTCAGAGACTGTTAGCTATTGCCTTCCACACAACATAAACACTATTCACTGTTCAAGCATTCACTTTTTGAGTGGATCTTCATAACAGAAATTAAAAAAAGGAAGCATGCAAACATACATGATTTTTAACAACCCATCTGTTTGCATGGCCTATATGTGAAATATCAGACTATTTTATAAAATCCTTCAGCCAGACAGCCTAGATCATAGCAACCCCAGGACTATTTTAAAGGTTTCAAATTCAACACCCCCCCCTCAGCTTGTAAATATCAGTGTGATCACCTACCACTGACAGCTGACCAGAGAGATAAAGATAATGTATTTCGTATGAGAGTCACCTTGCTCATTAAGACAACACATGGCAACACATCTCCATTCCAATGGGCCAATAGACTACTTATCACAGTTACTCTACTCTGCTTAACTATAAATAGAGAGCAAATTAATATGATTTGTGCTGCAGTATGCTTGAAAACTAGCTCCTAATGATGGAGCACGTCTGCCCTCCAATTCGAGGACACAAGGGTGAAATTCTGCTTTATGCGTGTACTCTAAGGGCAGAGTCACAGGTCTCAAATCCATTGATCCAATGACCACAGGTGTCAATGGAATTTACTTAGTAATTAAAACGTTTATGAGATCATTACATTTTATCAGGTGCTTCATTTTTACTCTCATCTCTATGGTTTTGGAACTCATTTTAAAAGATAAAGAGGGCAACAGAACATGCTGTTGTTAAAAGTATTTTTACAGTTAATTCCAGTGCTGTAATTCGATTGGACAAATGGTGCTGATACACAAAACTGCTACAAAATGATTAATTGGAAGTTTTTGAAAATGTCATATTCTATGGCATAGATTACAGAAAAGTAATCAAAATGCACAGCTCTGCGGTACTTCCCTCTGGCAGCTAGACTTTTTGAACAGTGTTATGGACTGGTTAAATGTCAAATATGCATTTGTTCCGTGAAGGACAGCAAAATAAAGGGTTTAGATTGTTTGCCGTGAGTCAGGAGGATTATTCAGATGCAGCACAATGGCTTGTAATCTACCGTTCTGCAGGGAGAGCAGCTCAGAATTTACTTTATCAAAGCTCTATAAAGAGACCAGATCCCCACAAAGTCCCATGCATCTAAATAAATAAAACAGTAAAGTTTGTGCAAATAGTAATCTGCCCCTTTGGAAAACTCTGGTTTTCCATCCACTTTTACGGAGTTTAGCTCTAATGGTTTTAATTTGAGCTCTGACAAGTGTGAAGGAAGACATACAAAGAATCACTAATGTCCAACTAGGATGCATGAGAAAAAGATATTACTTTTGAACAGTGTACAATTCAAGCATACACAAAACTTAATCAAACAACTTTGTGACAGTCAAATAGTCCATTGTCACAGCATGTCCAAATAATACACACAGCTGGGTTCAAAAGTCCACATTCATTCAAATCTGGGATTCAAAATCTAATTTAAACTTGGAAATGAACTGAAATTTTGAAAAATGTCAAACAAAGATCATTATAACATAAAATGAATAAGAAATATTTATGAATATGCACAATATCTATGTCACTAACTAAATAAAGAAATTCATGACATTGACAGTTAACATATTTATACAAAACGTCAGATTTCCATACTTTCTATAGTGCACACAGAAGCTCTTTGGAACATTCTCAAATCATGCTGGGATATTAGGGATCATCAGGTTTTGGCATAAACTTGTGAGGGCTATGCCAAATCAAGTGCCTATTGCCATTACAGCAAAAGGGGAGAAATACCAAATACCAAGAAATTCTAAATGAGTAAATACATTTTTATTATATGCTTATCAGAGGGGTTACCAGGATATCATGTTTGGGAGGGCATTTGGCTTGTTTGGGGGGGCAACATAAACAATTGAAAAAATCGGCACAAAATTAAGCTATACTACACACAATCTGTTTTAGTGCATATCTTTTTCTAAGCCAGGAACCCAGAGATAGGCACAGGGCCCCAATTAGACTATAGGGCTATCACATAAAAGTTAGTTAAACCAGGTCAACATTAATAATATGATGATGATATTATTATTATTTATTATTATTATTGACAGATTCATATATCAGATCACGGTGATTGCCTGGTGATGAGTGACAGGTGTTTGCTTGTGAGAAGACGTGCTACACGAGTAGGCAACCGAGATGAGAGAGTTTTTTAAATGAATCTGAAGTCACGTTTGTATAGACAAGAGGTAAATGTTCTTCTAAGCTATTCCAGACTTAGGTGCTACTTTTAGGGCTAAAATGCTTCGTGAATTACTCTTAGTAAAAGCTTATAAGTACACACTAGCACTAATGAGAAAATAACAAAGTTGTGAGCAGTGAGCCTTGTAACACGAGCTACCAACAGATTCAAAATATATATCGACTGACTGTGACTACTGTGCACTCTGGTTGTTAATGTGATCCGGCAGCAGACTGCCACACACCCAATAACGGCCAATAGAAAAGCAATAGGCTACATTTTTTTTAATGAACGTTCTAGTTAGGACTGTTCGTTTTTTATTTAAGGGGCTACTGGAGGAGTTTTGAGATCTATAGTCAAAACAGACTTAGATAAATGTATTTAATTAAATACTACTATTTTTCACAGTCTCATTTTTACTTTAAGACCGGGGTAAAGCAAGGAAAACTAAAATTTACCTCAACAAGGCGGGATAATGAACGACTCTAGTCTCATTCGTGGAGGTGGAAAAACAAGTTCTTTGTGAAATGCAAGATTTATTGTATTAAAATTGAAATGCAAAAGAAAAGTTATGAGTCTGCTGTTTTTGTCAATTTTAAGTTTTAATTTAAAATGTTTGTGATTTTAATATAAATACATGGTTAAATATTTTTCCACTTAATTGCTCGAGCAAATTAATATATACATCTGTATAGAAGTAATGCATTGAATAAGTTGATTAAATTGGGTTTTAACGTGAATACGTCTATTAAAGAGTGTATATGTGTACAAAGAGAATCGCAATGCTGACAAAACTTTTTTTTTTAAATAAAAGTTGCTGATAACTTCAGGATTTGAAAAAAAAAAAATAGTGAGTATGCCTATGTGTTTCTGGTACAGTACAGCCGCGGATCAGTTAGCCTACAAAGTAACGCAGCATATGTGAAAGCATCCGCATACAGTGCACTGCACACTGCTTTCTCATTGCCGCACATTCTATCAGCTGCAGTTCTGGTCCCCGAAAACTCGACGTACATTCACATCATATGTTAATGCAGCGGTAGAGTTACACTCACAGGACACTGCACTTATTCGCAATCACAAAAGTTCATTGTTTGCTCGTGCTTTAAAGCGCTGCCAGGTAAACATTTCATTTGCGTTGTGTTCTGACATAATGCATTTTTTCTGAGCGCGTACGCCGTGAAACAGCGCCAAAACTTGATTTTTGTTGTGTCAGACCTCACTCATCTGCTAGCGATGGAAAAATATGCACAAAACAATCCACTTTTAAATTGTAATTTATCATCAGATGGACAGATTATTTCTCAAATTCTCAGGGGAGGCAGAGCTTATCCTAGGGGAGGCACTGCCTCCCCCAGCCTCCCCCTAGACACGCCCCTGATACTTATTTAAATTTACACTCAAATTGTTACTCTGAAAATATTAAAATAGCAGCATTTTCACAAGTGGCCCATCTGTCACTCACCTGGATCAAATAGCCAAACTGGCAAAAGCGCACATCGTTCAGCCCCAACTGAATTCTGATCTTACTCTTTCCCACAGTTTTGCTTTGAGCAGTTTCTCCAGGATGAGCTCCAATTGCTCAGATGAGTTTTTCCAGGCCACAAATCATGCAGAACAGACTTTTCGAAAGATGGAGACTTACCTTCAGCACAAGCAGCTGTGTGATGTACTTTTGATAGCCGGAGATCACAAGATCCCCGCGCACAGGTGAGTCTCATCTGGATCAAATCACCTTGCTTTCATAAATACTACTTTCAGTTCTGCAAAAAATAATAAAACAAACAGATGAACAGGACAAAAGGGAATACTGTTTAAAATGCAGCGCATTTACTTCACAGAAATCATTAGACCATCAAACAATACTTCATTATTATATTACTCATCAAGTCTTACAGATTAACATTTTAGCCTACAAACTTAATGATAGTATTAGCCATCAGAGACCCACAGTAGCAACATTGCAACGTGTTTAAAACAATTAAATAATGCAGCAATTAAATACTATTTATTTTTCAATAAATATAGGTTAAACAAAACAACAGCAGCCCACACTACAATTTTAATCTTCAAGCATGCCAATGTCACACAACATGTTCACGTGCCGAATGACACCATTTCTGTTTCAATTCCAAACACTTTTAGTTGTATTTACAAAAAAGTTAAATATATACACAGTATATTACACCAATGAGACAACATTATGACCACTCACAGGTGAAGCATATAACAAGTCAAGGTCTGGGGAGATTAGATGGTAAGTGAACAATCAGTTCTTGTAGTCAACGTGTTGAATGCAGGAAAAATGGGCAGGAGTAAAGGCCTGAGCGACTTTGACAAGGGCCAAATGGTTATGGCTAGACGACTTGGTAAGAGCATCTCTGAAACGGCAAGGCTTGTGGTGTGCTCCAATTCAGCTGTGGTGAATACTTCTGAGAGTGGTCTGAGGGACAAACCACAAACCGGCGACAAGGTGTTGGGTGCCCAAAGCTCATAGATGCATGAGGGCAACGAAGGCTATCCCGTCTGGTACGAACCGACAGAAGGTCTACTGTGGCAAAAGTTGCAGAACATTTTAATGATGGTTACATGAGGAATGTGTCTCAACACACAGTGCATCGCACACTGCTGCATCGTTTAAAATCGATGGCACCAGGATGTACTGAGGGAAAAAGACAAGCAAGTGGAGGAAGTGTGATGCTCTGGGCAATGTCCTGCTGGGAAATCCTGGGTCTGGCCATTCATGTGGATGTCAATTTGACCCATACCACACGTTGCAGAGCAGGAACACCACTTAATGGCAATGGTATTCCCTGATGGCAGTGGCCTCTTTCAGCAGGATTATGCACCCTCCCACACTGCACACATTGTTCGGGAATGTTTTGAGAAACATGATGAAGAGTTCAAGGTGTTGCCCTGGCCTCCAAATTCCCCAGATCGCAGTCCGATTGAGCATCTGTAAGATGTGCTGGACCAACAAGTCCGATCCATGGTGGCTCCACCTCTCAACTTACAGGACTTGAATGATCTTCTGCTAATGTATTGGTGCCAGATACCACAGGACACCTTCAGGGGTCTTGTAGAGTCAATGCCTCGGCGGTCCGGCGCTGTTTTGGTGGCACGTGGAGGGCCAACAGCATATTAGGCAGGTGGTTATAACGTTTTGGCTCATCAGTGCATATATATATGCACTGGGCTGCCACCTATGAAATGAATGTTGCATTTATAGTCCTTTTCTGATACTACAGTACATTCAAAGTACAGTGAGTAGGGGACTCTCCTCAACAACCACCAGTGTGCAGCACCAAACTGGATGATGTGACAGAGGCAATCACAATCACCACACACCAGCTGTTAGTGGAGAGGAGAGAGTGGACTGATACAGACAATTAATGGATGGGGATTATTAGGAGACCATGATGGATAAGGGCCAATGGGGAAATTTGGCCAGGACACCGGAGTTACAGCCTTACTCTTTACGAGAAATGCCCTGGGATTTTTAATTACCCCTGAGTGTCAGGACATCAGTTTAATGTCTCATCTGAAAGACAGTGCCTTTTTACAGTATAGTGTCCCCATCACTCTATTGGGGTGTTAGGACCCACACAGACCACAGTGTGAGCACCCCCTGCTGGCCTCACTAACACCTCTTCCAGCGGCAACCTTAGTTCCCCTTCTGTCACTCCCTCGACATTGTGTCGAGTGTAGTGACACAAGGGTTTTTTCTTGAGAGCCTGGCGTACCTCTGAACTTGAGAAAAGGCCAATGACAAAATGCCCTTCCGCCCTTGTGTAGTTCCTGGATGCGGTCTCGTGTACCTGGGTAGCGATCACACTGAGGCAGTGTTTGTGGATGGTACATGTAATTACTGCGAGAATATGACCATGGCAACGTTGCGGTCACGGCTTTCATTTCTCAAAGTGAATACCACTTCAGCCGCCCCCACGTCGCTCCTTCCCACGGGATTGAGGACGATCCGGCTGGTGATGGAGGCAATTTAGGGATGGCAGCGGGCTCGATTTCGCCATGTAAATCCCCACGAACCACCCGCTCCCCGGCACGCTTGCTTGCTTCCATCCGGGCTCGAGGTGAGTGTGGCCCGCCTCACGGCCAGTCGGCATTCTCCCTCGAGCCCCCTGATTTGGATGATTTCGCCGCTGCATCGGAGAGTGTTCAAGTGTCTCACGCAGAAGACTCGTATGGGCTGCCACCTTCGGGTCAGCCTGCCCAGACTAAGGCTGATGCGCAGATTGCCGACATGCTTTCCTGGGCCGCCGTGAGTGTTGGGTTGGACTGGAACCCTCCGTCCTCCCCACAGCCTTCATGGCTTGACGATTGGTACCCAGGGTCAGGGCGTGGCTCCCAGCCACACCCTCCCACCAGTACCTTTCTTCCCGGAAGTGAATGTCGAGCTGATGATGACATGGAGGGCACCCCTCCAAGGCCTGTAGGATGACATCGTCACTGACCTCGAAAGCCTACAGCACCACTGGTCAGGCCGCATCTGCCCTGCATACCATGGCTCTTCTGCAGGTCCACCAAGCCAAGGCACTCAAAGAATTGAACCTGGGTAGTCCTGACCCCAACGTGCTGCAGGAACTGCACTCTCAGAGCCACGAAGGTCACAGCGCGGGCACTCGGGCGGGCGATGACCACCCTCATGGTCCAGGAATGCCACCTCTTGATGAACATGGTCTAGATGCGTGATGTTGACAAGGCCGCTTTCTCAACGCCCCCATCTCCCAGCTTGGCCTCTTCGGCGACACCGTCGTCAACTTTGTCCAGCAGTTTTTGGTGGTAAAGAAGCAGACGAAAGCGATTTCACACAACATGCCTTGGCGCCACCCCAGTGCTGGCAGCGCCCCTTCTGCCCGCCGAGGGTGTCCCCCTGCATCCAAGCAACAGGTAAATCATCCATTCACACACACTCATACACCAATGGCGCCAGACCTGATATGCAAGGCGCTAGCATACCATTGGGAGCAATTGGGTACCCCCTTCGGGCTGTTGTACCCACACTGTCAATAAAAGAGCAATTTCCTCACTCCCTTGGTCATCTAGCCTGTGTGTGCCATTCTCACGGTGCTCCGGCACCAAAATCCTACAGTCCCAGTTCTTCGGATGCAGTTACCTCGCCTCCGGACCAGTGACTACCCATCCCTGGCAGGACCATCCAACATGGCTACGCGATTCAGTTCGCCAGGCTCCCACCTTGTTTCAGCGGTATTCGCTCCACTTCGATGCGTGGCGAAAATGCCAGCACCTGACAGGCAGAGATTACAACTCTGCTGCTCAAAGACGCGATAGAGCCTGTCCCTCCAGCTGAGATGAAGAAGGGTTTCTACAGCCTTACTTCATACCCAAAAAAGGCATGTGTTGCGGACAATCTTGGACTTGCGAGTTCTCAACCGGGTTTACACAAACTCCTGTTCAAAATGCTCACGCAGAAACAGATTCTAACCTGCGTTCAGCATCAAGATTGGTTTGCGGCGGTAGACCTGAAGGACGCGTACTTCCACGTCTCCATTTTGCCTCAACACAGACCCTTCCTATGGTTCACGTTCGACGGCCAGGCGAGAAGTGGGCATCCCCATACTCAACTACCTCGACGCACTGTTGCGACAGGTCTAGCTTAGAGGAGAGTGGAGGATCCACCCCCAGGTGGTCCAGCTGATTTGTGGCCAGTTCGGCATGGCACAGGTAGATCTCTTTGCCTCCCAAGACAATTCTCACTGCCCAATCTGGTACTTCCTAACCGGGGCCCCTCTTGGGACAGAAGCGCTGGCACACAGCTGGCCCCGGGGGCTGCGCAAGTACGCATTTCCCCCAGTGAGAATTCTTGCACTGGTGCTGTGCAAGGTCAGGGAGTACGAGGAACAAGTCATCTTAGTGGCTCCTTACTGGCCCACTCGGACTTGGCTCTCGGATCTCACGCTCCTCGCGACAGCACCTCCCTGGCAAATTCCCCTGAGGAAGGACCTTCTTTAACAGGGACGGGGCACTCTCTGGCATCTGCTCCCAGACCTCTGGAATCTCCACGTCTGGCCCCTGGACGGGACGCGTAAGATCTGATTGACCTACCACCTGCAGTCGTAGACACGATCAACCAAGTCAGAGCTCCCTCTACCAGACAGCTTTACGCCCTAAAGTGGCGCTTGTTCGCAAATTGGTGTTCTTTCTGGTCTGAAGACCCGCAGAGATGCACAGTTCGGTCAGTGCTTTCATTCCTGCAAGAGAGGTTGAAGGGGAGGCTGTCCCCCTCAACCTTGAAGGTGTTTGTAGCCCCTATCGCGGCCCACCATGACACAGTGGATAGCAAGTCCTTGGATAAGCAAGTCTTGATTATCAGGTACCTTAGAGGTGCTTGGAGGCTGGATCCTCCCCAGCCAAGCCAGTTCCCCTCCTGGGATCTCTCAGTGGTCCTCTAGGGCCTTCAGAGACCCCACTTCGAGCCACTTGACTCAGTTGAGCTCAAGACCCTCTCCTTGAAGACGGCCCTCCAGATAGCGCTAGCTTCCATCAAGAGGGTTGGGGACCTACAACCGTTCTCTGTCAGCGACACTTGCCTGGAGTTCGGTCCGGCAGATACTCACGCCATCCTAAGACCGCGACCGGGCTACGTCCACAAGGTTCCTATGACCCCCTTCAGGGACCAGCTTGTGAACCTGCAAGCGCTGCCCCGGGAGGCCTTTTCGTTGCTGTGTCCGGTACGTGCTTTGCGTATCTATTTGGACCGCACGCAGAGCTTTAGATGTTCAGAGTAGTTCTGTCTGCTTCGGCGGATGGTGGAAAGGGAACGCTGTCTCCAAACAGAGGTTAGCTCAGTCCCTCTGCCCCCAGTCGCTGTGTTTTTAGAGCTCCTCCCTCACCAGGTAGGACCTACCACCGCGCCACTTCCACTTGACAACCCATGTGACGTATTGGCCACATGTTACATTCACTCCAGTCTGGGCAGGATGTGGTCTCCGCAGGGTCTTTTCCCCATGAAAGAATAGGAATGGAATAGATCGCCTTCCCCATGGCCGGCTTGCTCCCATGATAGTCATGTTTTCTGTTCCCCCCTTAGTGGTGCTGGAAACCTAAGGTCTGTATATGACACCTTTTTCTGGGGGCGTTGGGGAGGGTTACTTGCTGCCGATACAGTTGCTTCTAGCATGCAGTAGCTTGCTTGCACCTGTTTTAGTTCACGTAAAACAGTGTAGTGCATGCCGTTTTTAAATGGGACCCCTTGTGCCACTACATTTGACACAACATCTAGTAAGTGACAGAAGGGGAACATCATGGTTACTGTTGTAACCACCGTTCCCTGATCGAGGGAACAAGACGTTGTGTCCCCTTGCCACAACACTAGACCTACCAATGTAAATGGCCGTACCTTATTCTCGGTTCCCCAGTGCAAAAGCCTGGAATCACTATATGTATATACACTCACCTAAAGGATTATTAGGAACACCTGTTCAATTTCTCATTAATGCAATTATCTAATCAACCAATCACATGGCAGTTGCTTCAATGCATTTAGGGGTGTGGTCCTGGTCAAGACAATCTCCTGAACTCCAAACTGAATGTCAGAATGGGAAAGAAAGGTGATTTAAGCAATTTTGAGCGTGGCATGGTTGTTGGTGCCAGACGGGCCGGTCTGAGTATTTCACAATCTGCTCAGTTACTGGGATTTTCACGCACAACCATTTCTAGGGTTTACAAAGAATGGTGTGAAAAGGGAAAAACATCCAGTATGCGGCAGTCCTGTGGGCGAAAATGCCTTGTTGATGCTAGAGGTCAGAGGAGAATGGGCCGACTGATTCAAGCTGATAGAAGAGCAACTTTTGAAATAACCACTCGTTACAACCAAGGTATGCAGCAAAGCATTTGTGAAGCCACAACACGCACAACCTTGAGGCGGATGGGCTACAACAGCAGGAGACCCCACCGGGTACCACTCATCTCCTCTACAAATAGGAAAAAGAGGCTACAATTTGCAAGAGCTCACCAAAATTGGACAGTTGAAGACTGGAAAAATGTTGCCTGGTCTGATGAGTCTCGATTTCTGTTGAGACATTCAGATCGTAGAGTCAGAATTTGGCATAAACAGAATGAGAACATGGATCCATCATGCCTTGTTACCACTGTGCAGGCTGCTGCTGGTGGTGTAATGGTGTGGGGGATGTTTTCTTGGCAAACTTTAGGCCCCTTAGTGCCAATTGGGCATCATTTAAATGCCACGGCCTACCTGAGCATTGTTTCTGACCATGTCCATCCCTTTATGGCCACCATGTACCCATCCTCTGATGGCTACTTCCAGCAGGATAATGCACCATGTCACAAAGCTCGAATCATTTTAAATTGGTTTCTTGAACATGACAATGAGTTCACTGTACTAAAATGGCCCCCATAGTCACCAGATCTCAACCCAATAAAGCATCTTTGGGATGTGGTGGAACGGGAGCTTCGTGCCCTGGATGTGCATCCCACAAATCTCCATCAACTGCAAGATGCTATCCTACCAATATGGGCCAACATTTCTAAAGAATGCTTTCAGCACCTTGTTGAATCAATGCCACGTAGAATTAAGGCAGTTCTGAAGGCGAAAGGGGGTCAAACACAGTATTAGTATGGTGTTCCTAATAATCTTTTAGGTGAGTGTATATATATATTTATATATATATATATATATATATCAGTCAATCATGTGGCAGCAGTGCAATGCATAAAATCATGCAGATATGCGTTAGGAGCTTCAGTTAATGTTCACTTCAACCATCAGAATGGGGGAAAATCTCTGTGATTTTGACCGTGGCATGATTTTTGGTGCCAGACGTGCTGGTATAATTATTTCCTAAGTTTAGTTTCAGCTTTCTTGTTTAATGGATAAGCTTTTTATAAAGGTTTGACCAGCTTAACAGTAGGGCTCTAAATATGCTATTTAGGTACTTTATTGGGAGTCAGTGTTACACAAAAAAGTGTAATGGGACAACCCAACTCTGAGATGTACATGTCAAAATTTCAGCATTCTAGCTTACTGGCATTCTGAATTTTATAAAGGTCAAAACAACTGCTGTAAGCCTCTGTGTAAATATGCATTTTTCATGAACTATCCTGGGGTGTCATTGAGATCATTAAACTTGAGATGGCTGCTCTGACACAAACTTTCAGCCTACTAGATTTCTGGCAAGCTGGAAAAGTAAAAAAGCATGTGTACTTAAATGCATATTCATAACTGTAGTGAAATTTTGCAACCCTGAAAGCCCAAATGTTTTCCCAATTTTATTCCCAAAGTTTTCAGTGGATTTCTAAAAAACACATTTGAAGAAAACATTTATCATTATCAATGCTTTGGGTCTCTAATGGTTAAAGCTTTAATTCTACAATACCTTTAATTAACTTTAAGGATGAATATTCAAATGTCAAATGTCAAAATGAGTCAAAGCTTTTCTACATGAAGCCATGTATTTCAAACTATTGAGAGTGTTTCTTCAAGGCCTATAAAACAATGTTTATTTAAAGAACTTTCGGTCGCTGAATGTTTTGATGTTGTTCTGCCAGAGAATCCTCTGTAGTCACAGTCAACTGCCCGTTCCATTTTGACACTGAGCTCAATCAACATCAACCCAGTGCTGCATGAAACAACCTGGTGAAAATAGCAACTCTCACTATGCTGAAATTTATGTTTTTGAGGAATTTTCCACAAAGGCAACTCTAAATAACTTTATCGTGAAGTATGAAGTCACATATATGAATGGTTTGCACAATTATTTGCAGACTTGTTCTGAGTGCAGTGTCAGACTACTTTGCTGCCATGTTCACCAATGATGTGAGGGAGGCAAAACAAGAGGAAATTAAAATGGAGGGTGTTGATCCTGAGGCATTGAGAGCACTGGTACAGTTTGCATATACCGGTAAGAATCTACTTTCCCACTTGGGTGCATTTATTTGTGCATTCGTAGTATACAGTGTAATAAAGTGGGAAATCAGGGGTGGAAAGAGTGCTGAAAAATCATACTCAAGAAGAAGTATTGTTACTTCCCAAAAGATTTAGTGTGAGTAGAGTAAAAGTAGCTGTCCTAAAAACTACTCAAGTAAGAGTAAAAGAGTAGCTCATTTAAAAGTATTGATATGATAAACACTACATGAATCTGATTCCAAAAAATAAAAGGGAGACATGATGACAGAAATGAAAATGTAAAAAGTTATTTTCAATACACTGATCACTATTTATATCGTAATGTATGAAAAAATTTCATTAAAATCAGTTTATGTGTAGGATCTAAATTTCCCTTAATGCTGACAGAGCATTATTGTTGTTCATAAAACATGTTCGAACAATGCAAGGAATGCAAAAAAAAAAAAAAGAAGCTAAATAAGCAGGATCACTTGGCACTTCATGTCCTGCACAAAAGAGGAGGTAGAGTAGACATGGGAAAAGTTGTTTGGTACAGGGGCTACATAATGCAAAAAAAGGAATAATTCACCCAAACATGAAGATTCTAACATCATTAACTCACCCTCATGCCATCCTGGATGTGTATGAATTTCTTCTGCAGAACAGAAATTAAGATTTTTAGAAGAATATCTCATCTTTTTTGGTCCATACATTGAAAGCGAATCGGTGCTAAAATATTGAAGCTCCACAAAATCACATAAATCAGCATAAAAGTAGTCTAATTCATGTGACTTCAGTGGTTTAATCCATGTCTTCAGAAGTGATATGATAGATGTGGTGAGAAACAGATCAATATTTAATTCCTTTTTTACTATTAATTCTCCTCCCTGCTCAGTCAATCTCCACATTAAATTTTACTTTCTTCTTGTGTTTTTGGTGATTCACATTCTTCATGCATATAGCTATTTACTGGGCAGAGAGAAGAATTTCTAACAAAAATTGACTTAAATATTGAACTATTTCTCACCCACACCTGTCATATCAATTCTGAAGTCATGGATTAAACGACTGGAGTTGAATGTATTAATGTTTTACTGCTTGTATGTGCTTTTTGGAGCATAACATTTTTGCACCCCTTCACTTTCATTGAATGGACCTACAGAGCTGAAATATTCTTCTAAAATCTTAATTTGTGTTCTGAAGAAAGTCATAGAAAGATGGCATGAGGGTGAGTAAATGATAAGATAATTTTTATTTTTGTTTGAATTATTTAAGCAACACATGGGGGGCCATATTGTCCTCCTTTTGAGATACAATGTTCCACATTGAGTTAGTGCTTGTATCTTTTAAGCCCTGCAATAGTTGTGTTCTCATTCTAATGCATGATGCACAATTTTCTGAAGTTTGTCAATGATGGAATGTTCTGCTGAAGTATTGCTCTGCAAATCTTCTATCTATATAAAGGCTAAGCATAATTGTAAATGATTTGATCATCTCTACTTTCCTGGTAATTTATTATACCAATTAACTCACTCTCTACATCAGGGGTCAAAATTATAAAAAAACCGATCCATATTAAAACAATATATTATTATTAAAAATGTCACTATTTTATTCTATTACATTAATAATTGTAAAGCTACTCTAGTTATTCAGCCAAAAGTAGTGTGGTTTTCTCATTTCCTTGTTATTGTTGTCTGATTAATAGACTTTTTATGACATAGCCTACTAGACAGTGCTCAATTCGGATACATGTACACTTCAAGTCCAACATTTTGGAGCAAATAATCTTTTTGATCCACTGTTTAAGATCACTTTAGACATAAACGACTACGTTTACTATAAATCCTCAACAAGATGTCCATTGGCGGAATTGTTAAGTGTATTTGATCATTTAGGCACGTAACCGCAATCACGCTCAAACATTTACAGCCTGTCAATCAAACAGCGTGCAGCGACAGACATCAGGAAATAAAAAGTCAATCTATTATATTTCATCTAGATCATCCAACCAGTGGTGCTCTTGCTATCGTGATTGATGTAATGAACCCCCCTGTTTTAGATGTAAAACATAGGCTAAATTTAGAAAACTATTAAAAAGTTTGATCGAGTACATCTTTCTTTTTTCCGATAAACATCTAGATAATTTTATTGCCCTGCCTTATTTATAACATTGCATTAATCTCTCACAGCAGCCCAATAATCTCAGTGAAAAATAGATAAATTACAGGCTAAGTTAGAGACACACAGAATCTAGTAAGCAGGAATATGAAATTTACCTCGATATGTTTCTTCAAATTAGAGACAGTATTAATACTGATATCTGGCTTGAGCAAGTTAAACTCACATGACACGATCAAACAATTGGCCTTTTTCACTGTGAAAATCCCTTCCAGCTGCAGACAGTTATGTTCAGGTGTTGAACCATGCTTGAGGAATTCTCCACAGTTGGCACCAGATCTGCAGCTCAAGTTTTTTACATGTAATTTGATTTGACGGGAGCCACAAGATTCTTGCCAGCCAATCATGTTGATAGATAGAAAATAAAATCAGGACAGAGAAGTAGCAAACACAGACAGTGGCAAAATAGGGCAGTAAAAGTACAGTTACAGCACTTAAAATGAACTCAATTAAAAGTATAACATTTTTAAACTAATTTAAAATTCTTGGGAAAAAGTAGTTAATTACAGTAACATGAGTATTTGTAATTTGTAACTTTACACCCATGATGTCTACATGTTATCTTTGTGAGGCCATTTGTTTATTTGAATATTAATAGTTACACAAGGTTTAGATAAATGTTACACTATGCAGATTCAATATCAGCAACCATTAGTGCCTCTTAGAATTCTGTTCTTTATTTTATTCATTCTTGTTGCCTAATAATCTAACATATCAACAACATGCATGAAATCACCACACTGTGTTTCTGAAATAATTTTGATTCCACTCTGTTTGTTAATTGAAAGGTTTCTTGCATATTCTGCTCTTTTCACTAAATGCACAGGAGTCCTGGAGCTAAAAGAGGAGACAATTGAATGTCTTTTAGCTGCTGCTTGTCTTCTCCAGCTCTCACAAGTCATTCAAGTTTGCTGCAACTTTCTGATGAAACAACTGCACCCATCCAACTGCTTGGGGATCCGTTCATTTGCTGATGCTCAGGGATGCATGGATCTTCTAAACGTCGCTCACAACTACACTATGGTAGGAGCTAGCATATATAGTAGCTCATATAGCAATAATTAAAGGTATATCTAGATACAGTTAGACAATTCCAACATAGAACTGTTTTTCCTGCATTTAAAGACCAAATTAAATCAAAATTGGAGTTTTGTGGTTTTGAGTTCATGTCTGTAGTCTTTGATGCCATTGCCATGTGGATGTATTCTTATTCATAGTTGTTAAAATGAACTTGGCAGATGTGCATTTAAAATGTATCTTCCGGTAAAATTGACCAAGAATATTAAAGCTCTCAAATGCTCTCTAAAATAAGAATATCCCTTCCCAATATCACCTGCCTCTGACCAGCAAGTAGCAAGCCATCAGCCATCATTCACGGATGTGATGTTAACTGAAGCTGTTTTTTTTTTTTTTTTTAATGGGATGAGCCATTTGATATGCCTAACTCAACTTCCTTGTCATTTCAATGGGTCTTTAAAAAGCAGAAAGGAAATACAGTCCACAATTTGTAAACTTCATCACAGACATAGACAATTCCAATTTCATCAAATTCAAATTTACTTGATGTGACATTTTTTCTCTCAGCATCTTTATCAGTTAAGAAACATCACATTAAGGGATGTGCAAACCTATTTGTTGTGTGAGAAATGCAGCAAAAGCAGCTTTGTTCAAATAATGCTAATGCATTAAGTATTCTTAGGATACTAGGATCCACATAGCACATTTGCTTGATGGGCTTTTCTCTGTCCAAGTGCGGAAACAACTTAGGAAGCCTTTATCTTCTGCAGGACATCTGTACAGGCTGTTCACACAGAGCTTTCCAGAGAGGCGAGATTAATCTAATCTAGGGAACACTTGCAGGAACATTTCCTGTTGAATCACTATGGTAATGAACATACCTTTAACAAAGCTTCCTGCTTTGCTTTTCATGACGTTCACAATAAAAAGTTATTATTTGGCATGCTTGTTTTTTCCACTTTTCTCTCTCATCCTGACATGCTGTCCTTTTATAAAAATTCAGAATTACTAGAGTCAATGTCTATAGTTCAAGATATCGATGGTTCTCTATCTGTCACTCACTCAATGTTGTGTCGATGTAGAGACATTAGGGGCCGCTCTTGGGTCGCACCTCAGATCTTTGAGAAAAATCCAATGAGAATTGGCGAGTGGAATTTGCATGCCACTCCCCTGGACATACGGGTGTAAAAGGAGCTGGCTCACAACCACTCATTCAGATTTTTTCTTCGGAGCTGAGCAGTTGATTCAGCAGACCGCTGTACTTCTCTGCCGGTCCATTCTCCTCGAAATAAGCCAATTGCTGTTGGATATATGGCGCATTTCAGCAGCTTTCTCTCCTTCTGCAGTAAAATTGAGAAAACGCATTGATGTGAACCTCTTTCTAGAGACGCGTCTTTTTAAAGCTGCCCTTCCGTCTTTGTGTAGTTTCTGGGTATGGTCGTTATCTCTTCACCTCTGAAGGCCACAATTGCTGCCTCACATGTCTGTAAATAACGTTGAGGAAGCGTTCATGGACGGTTCATGTTCTCATTGTGAGAACATGACCATGGCAACGTTGTGGTCTCGGCTTACTTTCTTCCGGAGGAAAGCAACTTCAGCCACCCCCCCAGATGAGCCTTCTACCTACGGGTACGAGGCCGGCCCGGTTGACTCTGGAGGCAATTTGGGGTCTCCAATGTTTTCAGTTCCGCTGGGGAATCCCCTGCTGACTGCTCACTCCCCAGCATGCTCATTTGTTCCATTCCAGTTCTGGGATGTGACAGGCAACTCGCCTCAGTGCCATCCTAATGTCTCTTTCGGAGCTCGTGAGATGGATGAGCTTTCGATTGCTGCATCAGAGAGTGCCTTGGTGATGCCAGACACCAAACGTGGAGCTGACCGCCATATTTGCCCGGGCCGCCACGAATGTCGGGCTGGAGTGGAAACTTCCATCTACTTGGACTGCACACAGAGCTTTAGGCACTCTGAGCAGCTCTGGGGGACAGCGGAAAGGGAATTCTATCTCCAAACAGAGGCTTGCCACTGGATCGTGGATGCCATCGCTTAGGCATGATAGGCCCAGGCCATGCCCGCCCCTTTGGGAATAGAGTGTGGCATCCTCGTGGGCACTGGCCAATGGCACCTCTCTACCAGACTGCAGAGCAGCGGGCTGGGCAACACACAATACCTTTGCTAGATTTTACATTCTCCGTGTCGAGCCAGTTTCGTCCTGTGTTTTGTCAGGTACAAACAGGTAAGTTTGTGAAATACGGGACAGCTGGCCAGGTTCATGAACCGTGAACCCTGGATGCCCTTCCTCCCTAGCCCTGTGGCTTGCGAATTCGGTGGAGGAGTTCGCAGCCAGACCCAGTATGTGTGCTCATATGCCACAGGTGCCGGTTACTCAAGTAACCCCCTGTGATGTATTTTCCGTGGTACGGTCACACACACGGTGATTGGAGAGCTCCTTTCCTTTGAGGCAGGACCTACCACCGAGCCTCTTCCATGTGCAGCTGGTGAGCCCACGTAACACAGTTCAGCTAGCTGTGGCATTTTGTATAGGGACCCCCCTAGTGTCACTACATTGACACAACGTCGAGTGAGTGGCAGATAGGGAACATCTCAGTTACTGTCGTAAGCTCCGTTCCCTGATGGAGGGAACGAGACGCTGTGTCCCCCTTGCCACAATGCTGTGCTACCCGCTGAAAAGTCTGTTAACCTGTCTCGGCTTCTCAGCAAAAAACCAGAATTTTTTTTGCGAGCCAGCTCCTTTTATAGGCTCCCAAGGGCGACCCCTAGTGTCACTACAATCGACACAACGTCTCGTTCCCTCCATCAGGGAACGGAGGTTACGATAGTAACTGAGAAGTTTTAGCTGCTCTGTTGACTAAAAATGCAGCCGAAATTTGCCAAAACTGTTTTACTGGTATTAGCTGGTATGTCAGGATGGTCAGACTGGTCTGCGTTGCTGGCTTTAGAGGTATTTGGGGCACCTGTCACCTGGTCAGGCTGGGAGACCAGCTAGCTGACCAGCTAAACCAGAAAACAACAGCTTGACCAGGCTGGGAGACCAGCTAATCCAACTGAAGATCAGAAAACCAGTTGAGGCTTTTTTTTCCCAGCAGAAAGGTTAGAAGTCTACATATTTTCCTTTTAATTTAAAATGTTTAGTTTACAGTTGTAAGTGAAAAGGCCTTATACAAATATGCTTGGATAAATGACTTATATCATTAAGACAACACAAACACTGCTTTACGTCATTTTCTTGCCTCGTGAATACATGCGATTTGGCACAGTTCATTATTTTCTCACATCTCCCTTCTAATTGAATCCATTTAGATCATACTGAGCCCCCCTCACACAAATGATGCTGCAGGACCTGTTACTCACTGTTCAGTTAAATGCCCTCTCCTCAAATACATATGCCCTCAAGAGGCTTTTAAATGAATGTTTGCAGTGAAACAGAATTAATGTATTAAATTAATTGCCAGGGTACTTGTGATGGTAATTGTGAATAATGAACCCATCAATGTCACCAGAAGAAGTAGAGTTTAAATCTATATTGAGGAGGGGTTCAAAGCAAAGTACTTATATATTTATGTGTGTCTGAGCTAAGCTTCTAGAGCCCAGGCAATGCTTTATCAGAGACTCTGCTGTTTATATCTGATTAATGATCAATAGGATGTTTACTACCCTTATTTGCAACAGAATCAATGAGGATTACTTCTGATGCACAAAGGAAATGCTTGAAGTGCCATACATAATAAGTAAGCTTGTTAAGAGAGATTTCCGGCATATTCATTTCTATCGGGAAGACACGCAGGCTTGAGTGAAGTTAAAGATGCCATTTATTTGATAAATCTAAAACAGAAAGTAATGTCTCTCTCTTTGGCGTAGGCCCCGTCCGGCGGTCCGAGGGAGTTGTACCCGGAACAGTTATGTCCTGCTGGAGATAAGAGGCAGGGGCGAGGAGCCTACCCCCCTGCGGGACAGGGCTCAACTGGTGGTGGAGGTTGCAATGTTAGCACACTGAAACAGCAATGTGATAGATTGTGATTAGACTTAAAGCAATGGCTTACATGCGATTGGCTAGGAATTACCCAGCTAATGATGTGATGTACAGCTGCTAGTCTTCCCGCTAGAACTACGCTGCGCTTCCATTTCTATCGGGAAGACACGTAGGCTTGAGTGAAGTTAAAGATGCCATTTATTTGATAAATGTAAAACAGAAAGTAATGTCTCTCTCTTTGGCGTAGGGCCCGTCCGGCGGTCCGAGGGAGTTGTACCCAGAACCGTCATGTCCTGCCGGAGATAGGAGGCAGGGGCGAGGAGCCTACCCCCAAAAAGAGAGAAAGTAGTAGAGCTGGTAATGGTAGATAATGGCAATGTTGTCGTGCAATACCCTGTCGAATAATATCCCATTATGGTGCCAGCTTTCCAGCGGCTGGCTTGTGCAATACCCATGCAAAGGAACCATGGCAAGGGGGGGAAAATAGTTATGCGCCATCCTTGTGAATAGTGGGCGTGCTTGAGTTGAATCGGATGTGCTGGGAGAGAGCCACCAACCACCACCAGATATGCATGAGAGCTTATGGCTGATGGAGAGTTGAGCTTGTTTGATGATTTGAGTTAGGTTGACCATTTCGGGTACGATTGGGGAGATCGGCGGCAGAGCATCTCCATTGTGGATTCCAGTATACCTTGAAGCGTGCCAGTAGGCGCTGGTCTGTGGAACTCCTGCGAAACAAGGGAGGGAGACAGAGATTACATTGAAAACCCAGGGATGTGTCTGGCTGGGATAATGAAGTTGCAGGAATTGCTCTGCCATGTCAGACGTCTCATAAGGAACATGATGGTTCGAGGGGGACCAGCCTTTATTGATTTATAGTGACGACTGCGGAATTGTCGCATAACTACGATGCATTTGCGTGTCTGAAGGAAACCCATATGACGCTGGCCGTGATGGTGGTTGGGAATAATAAAGGCCTCATTTAAACTTCTCTTGTTGATGTAGCTTGCTGTAGCATCACGAAGTGCAGCTGCTCTGGGAATGTATATCCCATTCCTGTACTCAAACATATGCTACCCCATATAGGGTAAAGAACCATTTCATTGGAGGTTATAGTGGAATGTTGTTTTGCTGGACCATATAATTAATTGCTATACGAATAAACATGGAAGGATTTGATAGCTTGAGTGTCTGTCATATCTTTCTTTCCTCAGCTGAGCCGCATCGAGACAGGGATTGCAGATCAAGAAAATGTATTATATACATTAAATGACGAAATTACCTAACGATGGGATTCATTTTGAAGAAAGCGGATGGACCGTAGGAAGCTATAGTATAATTCTGTCCATTTTCCTGTGAACCATGATCCTACAAATTAACCCTGAGTCCTGTGGAGTGAGCTGCGTCCATGAATAGGCACATGTCATCCGGAGAGGCAGCCATCATCGATTGATAGGTAGGAGAGTTTGTCTACGGAATGAGCTAGTGTGGGGAGGCGGGAAACGAAGGAGTGGCCTTGAGGAATGATAAGCATGGCAAAATTGAGTTGGCCTGGTAGGGACTGGAGATTGCTTATGAGGCCCAAACTGACCAGAGAACGACGTGCAAATATATCTGATCCTGTCGTGTGTCTTTAGGCAGGAAGCTTGCGGGTTTAGAGAATGGAGCGTGATGCCTAGAAATTCAAGAGATGTGGCCCCTTTTTTTTTTCTCTTTCTTCCTTCCTCTAGCTGGAGCAAAATAGAGTGAGAAGAATGATATCTAGGCTTCCTAAGAGTTTTGTTGTTGGCTGTAAAAGTGAACATGGGGAGTCTCATGTACTTCCAGGGTCAGAGCCGCAGTGGACAGTTTTGTTTTGAGAAATGTGCCCCAAAACATACAAAATGTGTGCATGTTTGTGCAAATCATTTTACACTGGACTGCTTTGTGAATGTGTGTCAATATAAATCTGGATCTTCAAAATGTGATTATCAAGCATGGATCAGTACCAGCTGTTTGACTCCCAGCTTTACGTCCTGATTTTGTGAATATTAGCAAATCTCCTTTCCAAATGTGCTTGATAGCGGATTCCACGGCTAATGCGCTGAGGTTACCATTGTCTCTGACTGCATTTGTGGAGACCGGTGCATTTGTGGATAAATGATCCATGGGGTATTTTGAGCTGAGACTTTGCAGATGCATTCTGGAGACATCTGGGACTTATTAGGTCTCCTTTAATGGTAACCGATTCTATTAATGAGCTTGACTCGGCACAGGATTTATCCAGCGATTGACAGACCTACTTACCTGCTACTAAAGTGTAACGTCCCTGACCGTGCACATTAGAAGGGAACAGCTCATAATGAGATGCTTTGATTCTTAAAAGTAATGTAGTTGGGCTGACATTGCTGTTAGATTCTGGGCTTTGAAATTTGGAACATGGATAAAGCCCCGAGTGCTTGAATATCCCCGGTGTCAGAGGTGCGTTGTCGTGCTTGTGATGAGAACGTGGAAGTACGTATAGAGTAAAAAAAATGCTGCGTTTATGGATCGGCATTAATGCGCCCTTGGAGGCGCTCAGTGAACATCACTCGATATGTTGTGCTGAACAAAATAAGTTGTTTATTTCACCAAGGACCCTTATGCAAGGCTTTGGCGAAAGCTATATTAACCTGTTGATACGCATTTGTTCACACTCGGGAGTGACATCACTCTGCTTACATTTAATATATAATTTACCATCAATATATGTAATTAATGTGAACCAATTATACATCTTTTCAAAGGTCTGAGGGTTCAACGTTGATATCCGATCTCTGTTGCGTGATAGCAACCCTCCAGAAACAGCAATTTGTTTATATAAAAAAATTTTCAACACAAATATTTCCATTACTATAAATTCATAGTTCTCCAACTTTAAAAAATAACAACATATATTAATTCTGAAACTTGTGAAATAAAGCCCAGAGTGTCTTCTTTCAAATTATACTACAACTGTGTCCATACTCCAAAGGCTCAAGTGAATACAACCATTTAAGTTCAGGTATGTCATTATCATGGTTTGTACTGAAAAAGGGGAGCGCACATCGAGGGGTTAAACTGTGATGCCATGCTCCCTCTGAATGCCCACATCATGGGCTTGGTCTTTCCTAATACGTAGGGCATAGGGATGATAAATTGTATTGGAAAGCACCCATTACGTGATTTGGGTGAAGGCGACCAGCAAAATGGGGATATCTTAATGAAAGGAGTAATGGGACCCCATACAATAAACACTGACTGTACATGATGATATGCCTGAATTACAGTGGGTACGGAAAGTATTCAGACCCCCTTAAACTTTTCACTCTTTGTTATAATGCAGCCATTTGCTAAAATCATTTAAGTTCATTTTTTTCCCCTCATTATTGTACACACAGCACCCCATATTGACAGAAAAACACAGAATTGTTGACATTTTTGCACATTTATTAAAAAAGAAAAACTGAAATATCACATGGTCCTAAGTATTCAGACCCTTTGCTGTGACACTCATATATTTAACTCAGGTGCTGTCCATTTCTTCTAATCATCCTTGAGATGGTTCTACACCTTCAATTGAGTCCAGCTGTGTTTGATTATACTGATTGGACTTGATTAGGAAAGCCACACACCTGTCTATATAAGACCTTACAGCTCACAGTGCATGTCAGAGCAAATGAGAATCATGAGGTCAAAGGAACTGCCTGATGAGCTCAGAGACAGAATTGTGGCAAGGCACAGATCTGGCCAAGGTTACAAAAAAATGTCTGCTGCCCTTAAGGTTCATAAGAGCACAGTGGCCTCCATAATCCTTAAATGGAAGATGTTTGGGACGACCAGAACCCTTCCAAGAGCTGGCCGTCCGGCCAAACTGAGCTATCGGGGGAGAAGAGCCTTGGTGAGAGAGGTAAAGAAGAACCCAAAGATCACTGTGGCTGAGCTCCAAAGATGCAGTCGGGAGATGGGAGAAAGTTGTAGTAAGTCAACCATCACTGCAGCCATCCACCAGTCGGGGCTTTATGGCAGAGTGAGCCTCTCCTCAGTGCAAGACACATGAAAGCCCGCATGGAGTTTGCTAAAAAACACCTGAAGGACTCCAAGATGGTGATAAATAAGATTCTCTGGTCTGATGAGACCAAGATAGAACTTTTTGGCCTTAATTCTAAGCGGTATGTGTGGAGAACCTGTCCAAACTTTGTCACCTGTCCAATACAGTCTCAACAGTGAAGCATGGTGGTGGCAGCATTATGCTGTGGGGGTGTTTTTCAGCTGCAGGGACAGGACGACTGGTTGCAATCGAGGGAAAGATGAATGCGGCCAAGTACAGGGATATCCTGGACGAAAACCTTCTCCAGAGTGCTCTGGACCTCAGACTGGGCCGAAGGTTCACCTTCCAACAAGACAATGACCCTAAGCACACCGTTAAAATAACGAAGGAGTGGCTTCACAACAACTCTGTGACTGTTCTTGAATGGCCCAGCCAGAGCCCTGACTTAAACCCAATTGAGCATCTCTGGAGAGACCTGAAAATGGCTGTCCACCAACGTTTACCATCCAACCTGACAGAACTGGAGAGGATCTGCAAGGAGGAATGGCAGAGGATACCCAAATCCAGATGTGAAAAACTTGTTGCATCTTTCCCAAAAAGACTCATGGCTGTATTAGATCAAAAGGGTGCTTCTACTAAATACTGAACAAAGGGTCTGAATACTTAGGACCATGTGATATTTCAGTTTTTCTTTTTTAATAAATGTGCAAAAATGTCAACAATTCTGTGTTTTTCTGTCAATATGGGGTGCTGTGTGTACAATAATGAGGAAAAAAAATGAACTTAAATGATTTTAGCAAATGGCTGCAATATAACAAAGAGTGAAAAATGTAAGGGGGTCTGAATACTTTCCGTACCCACAGTATTATCTTAATTCCCCGATGGGGAATGCTCGGGCATGCGCATGGTGAATGGCATGTGAATGAACCTTGACTGATTTGCCCTGATGAGATTGCGTGATTGCCTGCCATTACTATGAGAGTGAACGCGCGGTTGACATGAAATACTGGCTTTTGATATTGATGCGGATGCGTTATGAGTGAATGCGCGGTTGACATGAAATACTGGCTTTTGATATTGATGCGGATGCGTTATGAGTGAATGCGCGGTTGACATGAAATACTGGCTTTTGATATTGATGCGTTATGATGAACAGACAGCATTGCCACTTTAAAATTAACAGGCAGCATGGCAACGGAAGGCCCAGACGGCCAGACCTATAACGAAATCTGAATGTATTTGATGGATATGAAAATGACTTGGCTCATTTCTGATGGAAACCAGCTGCTGCCTGAGCTGATGATTTTGACGGACTTGGCGTGGAGCGCGCTCCTTCCGCGCCGGGTCATGCAATCCGATTGAGAGAGATCTCCTAAATGAATAAGAAATGGGTGAAGATAAGGTTTGCTGGTTGTTTACTCCCCATGGGTTTGTTGTTGGCAGAAGTTGAGCTGAAGTGATGACGTCGTTGGAAAGGGAAGGCAGGCTTCCAGAGATGTTCTGTGCACTGTTTCTCATGTGGCCTGGAGAGGTTGAAACGTGTCTATTTGCAGTGTTAGCACACTGAAACAGCAATGTGATAGATTGTGAGCAGACTTATAAAGCAATGGCTTACATGTGATTGGCTAGGAATTACCCAGCTAATGATGTGATGATGTACAGCTGCTAGTCTTCCCGCTAGAACTATACGCTGCGCTTCCATATCCTTCAAGTAGAACCCTGCAAAACGGTTTTATCAGAGGGCAGCTATGAATGTCCTTGTGGATGCAATGGAGTAGATCATTATATTGCTGAGATGAATGACAAAGAATACATATGAGAAAGGCTGATTTATTAGATTATCCTTAATGCATATTTAAAAAAAAAAAAAATGATATTATATATCTGTTCTAATATTTTCTTTATATTTTACCATTACTGAATTGGACAATGAAATGAAATGTCACTTATATAGTAAAATATATAAAATATAACCAGCAACATAAAAGGAAAGAGATGAACCACTCTTAGAAAAATTAATGGGAAAAATGGACAACTCAAATGCGATTGTAGAAATGGAAGTCTCGCCTTTCAGCTAAAACAAAGCAAATTGTCTTTTGGTAGTGTTTGTTTTTTCTAAAATGTGAAAGCACAATAACTGGAACAGAGTAAAAAACAGCTTGACTTTATCTAAAAAAAGCTATATTTAAGATACTATTGTTGCCATATAGGAGCTATACTTGTATACTTATTGCCTACACAGAAATGTGCCCAGGGGCATTACAAAGATGGCAACAGAGTTAACTGACTTGACTTTGATATAACTCAGGCTTCGTAATGATATTGAAAACAATGTCCCATTCCATTGAAGCACACAGAGTTATGATACGAGTAAACAACTATGTTAATCTTACAGGGACACTTTCTAGAAGTCATTCAGAATCAGGAATTCCTCTTGCTACCCACAACGGAAATTGTCAAGCTTTTGTCCAGTGATGACATCAACGTTCCTGATGAAGAAACTATTTTCCAAGCACTAATGATGTGGGTTCGCTATGATGTGCCGCACCGGCAACAGGATCTGGGAGTGTTGCTGGCATACATCCGACTCCCCCTTTTACCTCCACAGGTTTGCCAATAACATGTATACATGTATGAGACTCTAGAATGTAGATCATTTTTTGATATAATAGCTAAATATCTGCTAACATACATTTTTTTTTACATATTTACTCAACACATGAACTGATTGGTCCCTTCTTCTTTTGGTTGCCAATGCACTATTTTTTCTTTAGCTTCTTGTTGATCTGGAAAACAATAAGATGTTTTCAGAAGACCTAGAATGCCAGAAGCTCCTAATGGAAGCCATGAAGTATCATCTTTTACCAGAACGCCGTCCCATGCTACAGAGCCCAAGAACTAAACCACGGAAATCCACTGTTGGATCTCTGTATGCTGTAGGGGGGATGGATGCATCAAAAGGTACACCTTGTTTTACACAAATAGAAGTTTCATACTTTTTCTCACTGAAATTGTGTATTTTCAAATCAAGAATTCAAGTCATTATCATATTTGATTTTGTTCCTGAGAAACACTTTGACAGCAATTAGTCTAGCAGCATGCAACTGGCTCTACAAGTATCAATGAATTGAGCCTCTGTCTGCTCCTAGGATCCACAACAATAGAGAAATATGACCTTCGCACAAACAGATGGAATCAGGTTGGCATCATGAATGGACGAAGACTTCAGTTTGGAGTGGCAGTGATCGATAACAAACTCTATGTGGTTGGGGGAAGGGATGGCCTCAAGACCTCGAACATGGTGGAGTGCTACAACCCACTGACTAAAGTCTGGTCCTCCATGCCTCCAATGTCAACCCACAGACATGGATTAGGTGTGTTCATTAAATGTTTAAGATGTTTGTGTGAAGTATGTAATTTCTGTGCCACTAGCACCACCAAACGGAATTGCAAAAATAAACATAGTTTTCAAAACAGCTTTCTGAATACTGAATAGTCCTGCACCCAACTCACTTGACTGGCCGGGATAATGTTGTTATCTCTCCTGAGACATGTCACGCAAACAATCAGGGGTATTGTCATAGTGCCACAGAGACACAATGTTTACAGTTTTCATGAAAATGAACCTATGAATGTCTTACATATGCCTGTCTCTGAATATTAAATGTGCTGTAATCAATTTTAGCCATTCTACTTGCACTAGACTGAGCCGTTGGATTAGCTACGCCCCCTCTTTCCACACGCTCCAAAGATACCCAATGAGCTTTATTGAGACCGACATCATGCAGAAACGTTTTTTAAAAACATCAGCAACAAAATAGCACACTCAACTTACAACTGTTATAACAACATAGCATAAAATGGCTGTAAGCCTCAATAATTTGCTGCAACTACAGTACTATGAGAATGCGCAAAATGATTGACAGGTTGAGAGAGACCACGGCCCGCAGACAGATTTTTGTTTGTTGTTTACAGTCTAGAGCAGTCACAGAGACTGGTGAGATATCTCAGGACACTAATTTCATTAATATCTTTCAGGAAGTGAACATTTCTTTAATATCTTTCATGAAAAAAAATCACTTACAGCACTTTTAAGCTGGGATAGGAGAAAGTATTTATGAATAAAGCACTGTTATTGACCAATCAGCATCTTGGACCAGAACTATCCATTTTATAATACAATATTAGTTCTGATGTGTTAAAAATATTGTTGACTTTTATGACAATATGTTTCAGTTTTTCCATTTAATGTTTCAAACACCAAATAGGCTATACTAACCGAAAACAAGCACCAGATATAGTAACCTAAATCAACTGATAGATAACAAGACATCTAATTTTTGTTTCATAAAATGAGACACCTTATTGCTGTGCATCTATCTCACTAAAAGCACCAGAGCCACCTGGGCATAATTGAAATTGTGAGGTTCAATCACCAGCTCCTCAAAAACAAATTGCAATATAAAATAACTGGGTGGCCACATCAAAACGACACTGTATAAATCAACAAAGGCAATCTGGGCTGCCCACAAAAATGTATATAAAATATATGGCAGGTAATTTAAACTCAGGGAGGAGAAAATCCACTGTACAATAACACCATAAAACTGAAACTCAAATGTTGCCCATTGAGTGCATTGCAATATAAGAACCAAAATGTCAGTCAAGAGAAGATTTATCTGTCAAGAGCCAAAAAGAGACAGCCCAGCCAGAGATTTATAACAGAAATGGGAGAGACCTTTTCTGCAAAGGGAGCAGCGAGATGCACTATGAATACTTAATGCTTAACATAGCAAATCAGGGCTCTTGTCCTTAGGGTCTGACCGAAAAAAAGAACAGAAAATCTTAATGCTCCTGTTATCTAGTCTAAGAAGAATCCTTTTGATATTAATTCCATGGTATTGATATTCAAATTTTGACATTTGCAAATTTTACAGCGACACAAAAAGGCAGCGAGACACTTGCTATTAGATTGTGCCTTTGTCTGATGTATGGTGTGTGTCACCAAAAGCACAGCCTGGAGTATTGTCTCTTTCCTTTTATTTATTTATTTATTTGTTCAAAAAGGAATTGCCGTGCTAGAGGGCCCCATGTATGCAGTGGGAGGCCATGACGGATGGAGCTATCTGAACACAGTGGAAAGGTGGGACCCCCAGGCGAGGCAGTGGAATTATGTGGCCTGTATGTCCACCCCGCGCAGCACTGTTGGAGTCACTGCTCTCCATGGAAAGTAAGGTTTTTTTAGGTATATTGCTGCAGCTACACAATTTAGAAATTTGTTACATCATAGAAAAATCATGTACAGCATCAATTCAGGTAGGTCTCGTGAGTCAAGCTCGCAAAAATTATGCTCAGCTGATCATGACGTCTACCAATACAATTCAGACGCTTGTCAGAGCAGTTCTATTTAAATCCTCCATTTATTCATTGCTTTAGCTGCCTTTCCATTGCATGGGTGCAAGCTGGACTTAACACCCTCCTCCATCTAGCTCCACTTCTTGTATGGCAGCTTTGCTTTTAGTTTTGTCTATCTGTCTTGTTGTTCTGTGCTGTAAGACTACAATTGTTCGCCAGTTTGGAATTCCTATCTTTAAAGTGTTATTGCATCTTGTTCTTCATTTATCAACTTGTTATACAGTATTTTAAGTTCTTTATTTGTCCAAAGGGAATAGCACAATATATTACCACTGATATTGTAAGGTAGAATAAGTAATATGTAACTTTTTTTTTATAGATTGTTATATTTCTTTATGTACTCTAAAGACAAAAGTTAAAAATGGCCATTTGTAGCAGTATAGCAGTATGTGAGTAGTTGATGTATAACATGTAAAAAGATTTTATGTTGAAATGAATGTTAATTTATTAATGAAAGTGTAGCCTATATTTTAAGTGCTGTGACTGGTCACCTTGTTTTTGGCTGTTAATGACATTTTTCCTTCACTTTTTAAATGGTCTTACAGAGTTAAAAATAAATTTTTAGAAGTACAAATTTCCCTATAGTCTCTCAGTTAATTTGGCAAATAAAAGCTGCATGCATAACAATTATAAGATAATTAGCAAGATGGTGTTTATCCCTTTCAGACCCTAATTATGTTTCAGGGAAACAAAAAATATGGCCATATTTTATTTGTATACAAATGCAGCCATAAATTTATAATCAATAATAATAAAAGAGTTTATGGTAATATTTTAATCCTATAAAGCCTTACATATGAAGAATTAAACTCTTTTTTTAACATTATACAAACTATAAAAAGAAAAAGTAAAAAAACAAAAACAAATAATTGCAAGTTTTTTTTAGGTATCATATTTGATACATTAGGCTTTAGAAGTCATTATCCTCCTGAGGCCCAGCCATTAATTTTTGTGTAGGATATTTTTATTGAGGTTTTTCTTAGCCTATACATGCTACAGTGGTAAATATTGGGGTATTATCGGAGGACTCCCTGGGATTTTCAGAGACACCAAATGTTTTTGAATTGCCTGATAACTTCCTCTCATTGGTCTATAAATATGGATTAAAATGTATCACAGTTAAATTCAGCACATCAAATACAATTTGAATAAAATAATATTTTTTCAATATATAAATATATCATATGTATTTTATGCATCAAACACTACATTGACATTTAAAAAAGGTTAATTGTAAACATTTTCGCTGGGTCTCAGGAACTTATGGTAAGATGACATCATAATAGCTTGTAATGTAAAATAATAAGATCTTTATAATGACAGAGTAGGCTGTATATATGAAAATACAAATAAATAATAGTTCACACTTTAAAAATATATTTTACATTTTACATGTCAGAATTTTCAAAGCTCTGAGATTTATTTAGTTTTTTTGTAATGTGATTGAGAGCTATACCTCAAAAACCTGTTCCATGGATTTCAAGGGTTTTCAATAAAATAATATAAAAAATGTTAAACAAGCACAAGTTTATATTTGGCAAACTCATTTTAGTATATAATCAATATAATCATTACTGTCACTTTTGTGATTTATTTAAATAGATCACAAAAAAAATAAAAATAAATAAACACTAGATGGTGCCATAAACATGTGAAACTTATACCATAGGTTGTTTGGCTTGTCAGCTTGAACAGAGAGTGAAACAGGACTTGTTACACTTTGTGTACTATATTTGATACACACAGTTTTATAGGGTTAATAGTTATCTCAGGATCTCCATTACATTAGATATTGGTTCTGAATTATGCAATTTTGTTACCTTGTGTCAAGCTGCAATGCTTTATTTCAAAGGATTTTTTATTATTTTTTTAATAGTGCATCATAGTTTGACTTAGCATCATTTAATCTAATAATTCTTTGTGATTTTGGTGGCACCTAATGAAAAAAACCCTTAAAAAAAACAGCACAGAAAACTGATGTCCATTGGTCATAAAGGGTTAAAATGGTTTTAGAGACAGTATCTCACACTGAAAGACATGTCACTTACTAAAAGTTTTTAATGTCATCAACCCATGTGTTGTGCTCTGTGGCCGTACACTTTCCTCCATAGAATCTCATCATGGTGAGGTCTGATTAGGTGCTCTATCAAATACATAGTGTAACCCAGTAAAGTCAGATAAGAGCTAATAGGCCCTGAGACTTAATAATCCCTAATGCCTTTTACATTAGAGTCACTTGAATGCCAGACAAGCTGGAGTTAGTTTTATCCAAGAAAACAGAGACCATAGATTTATATCTAACAGAACATTAACTGATGACTCATGGGGCACTTCTGAAACCAGGTCAAAATCAAACCCTACAAGCTACCTCTAGAGCCCAATGTCCTTATCAAGTGATTCATTGATCAGTCTTTCCAACAGGACATATCACAGGTATATTTAGAGATGCTGCATTTTCAGTCTCTCAATGTCAGAGGTTGTCAACCTTTATGATCCAGGGTCTCCTCACCCAGACTGTCTGCAAATACAAGGACCCCCTAACATAAAAATGCTTCAAATATTTGGTAACGTTGTATAAAATCTTCTATTAACTAACATTATCACATTTAGCTGACTTTATCTTAACACAATTCAGCTGTTTTTTAGTAGATTTCCTGAGAGGGGGCGCACGTTGATATGGAGCTTGGTCATGATCAGGCAGTGATCCGCCCAGCATTCTGCACCTCTCATGGCCCGGCCAACAACACATCGCTTGTGTCAATAAGTCTTGTTATAATGTAATCAATCAGGTGCCAGTATTTGGATCGCAGGTGCATCCAAGATGTTTTGTATTTGGTCTTCTAAAACAGTGTGTTCGTTATGGTGAGGTCATGTTCTGCACAAAGTGTTAGCAGCCTCAGGCCATTAGCATTGCCCTGCCCAACACTGTTCCTACCCATTACTCTACTCCATATTTTGCTGTTTCTTCCCACCATTGCATTGCAGTCACCCAGAAAAAAAATCTTGCCGTTCCTGCCATCCTTCACACTGTTGTCTGTTGGCAGTGTTGGTGCATATGCACTCAGAGTAGCATATCATGCCTTTGCTAGGGGGATATGGAGCCTCTCACTTATTTCAGTGGGTGTCTCAGTGAAGTTTGGTAGAAGGTTGTCTGTGATTGCTAGACCCACACCATGCTGATCTTGGCCTCCAGGGGGGTAGCCTCTCGAGAACTAGGTGTATCCTCCTCCCAATTCTTTCAGAGAACCTTCACCCAGGAAGCTTGTCTCGCTAATAGCAGTGATGTCCAAGTTGTAGCCCCTCAGTTCCTCAGCAGTCAGTGCGGTCCTTTGGTGAGGTCTTTTACTGTCACTATCCAGGAGAGTCCTGACATTCCATGTTGCCAATTTGAAGGGGATCCTTTTCTTATTTTGACCAAAGGGTGGAATTCCCAGTAGGTACTCTAACCTACCCTGGAGAGTGGGACATTTTTTGGCCACCTTTTCTAGGCCCTTCCCCTTTTGGGGCAGGCAGTGTGGTCCCTAAATAGGGCTGCTCAGTTGCACAGGGGTCTGCCAAAAGCAGCTACCACTCAACCCCAGCTGCTAACGACCATATACCCTCTGCCGCTGACATGCACATTTCTAACTAGGAGCTCCCAGGCCATTCTTCCCTGCTCCCATTGGCAGGCACCCCATCTCACCCAGACTTCAACCGAATGTAAGGTCAGATATCATACACAGTGGTCAGAGGTGGAGACATATGCAAAGTGTTTTTTTAGAGTGCCACAGGGGGTGCCTTCACCATGATGAGGTAGATCATGGTGGCAAGGGGGAAACCCAGGACAACCAGTCCCCCAACATGGCTGCTGGAGGCTGCCAGAGCTCCAGTCTTTTGAAGAACCACCTAACGTGTGCCGCCAACACATTGCTTCTCTCCAGGTGTGTTCCCCTAGCCTTTGCCTCAATAGGCATTCCCACAAGGCAGCAGGGTAGTGGCTGGCCAAGAACAACCTCTGGGGACCACTGCAAGCGAGAGATTAGCAAGCAGGCAGGAAGCACACATGCAGCTTCCCTCTAACTACTGCACTGTTGCATCACATCACTCTGTGAGCTAAACACACACATGCACATACACAAACAGGTTTAGAATGCAGAAGAGGTGACAGACATTCCTGCTCTCTCCGCCTTTCTCCCCATTTCTGGGTTAGGCTGACCCCATCTCATGAGCGGCTGCTCTCATGCAAGGAGCTCTAAAGCTTGCGTGCATGCTGTCTCATGAATGGTTGTTGAAGATTTTCATTAAATAATACATTACATTTTGGTCTGTTTCTCAATAATCCTTATCTTATTCATTCAGAACAAGACAAGAAGCACAAACAATAATGTATTAGACTGCTGAATTATACTTATGTGTCCTTTTGAAGCTTGAAGAAGTGGTCACTATTAACTGCCATTGTATAACACAAATGTATGGCACAAAATGTTTTCACAATTCCTCCCTTTGTGTTAAGAAAACAAAAGAAAGTCATATGGGGTTTTAACAAAACAGGGGTGAATAAACAATGACTGAATTTTTTTTTTTTTGGTGAACTAACACCTTTAATATAGGATCCTATACTTAAACATGGGTAATCTGTGCATTTTATTTCATTGAAGAAAATATCAATAAGAAAAATAAAGTTTAAAACAATTATAAAATAGTTACTGTTGAAGGTAATGCAGCCTTTCTAAAATCTTGACAATAATTAACATGCCATTTAATGACAGTTAAAATGATTGTAATAAAGGTTATAGAGATAATACCAAATAAAGGTAGATTTGAATAAGTAGCATTACCAATGGGATTAATTGAGATGCTCTTGAGGTTGAACATGAACTTCAACCTCCAGCAGGGGAGTATTCATCAACAATCCTCTGTAAATTTGTGTTTAGGTCAGGCTAAGGTCCCTTTAAGTCAGTAAACATGGTAACCATCTGGGCTAGCTGGGAAAAGACAGAAATCTCTTGGCAGTGACATATTTTAAATCACAATAAAATGTGACAAAAATGGTTTAATAAATAGCTTCATTAGCTGAAATCAGGCAAAAAAATTTATTGTTTATGTTGTTTCAGCAAATATGCATGCATGTTCTAGAGAAATAACATGACGCAATGCTTTACCTCTAAGTGGTCCATACTCTTCTCCTTATACTGTCTCTGGTCTGGGGTCTTGTCTAGAAGGTATCCGCAAGCCACACGCAACGTTCACACACTGTTTATTTGGAGTCCTACAGAAACATTAATCCTGACCCTTAACCCTACCACTAAATCTAACCCTAAACCTAACCATAGTATCAGTGAATGAGACTCTCACAAGACTTAGGTTGCTGAGTTGTTACCTTCTAGACACAGCCCACCCTGCTGACAAGACCAGCATATGTTGTGTTTTGGGTGCTGTTTTCCCAGAATGGGATGCTGGTGTGCTGTTGTCCCCAACAGGCTTTTAAACTAGCTAAACCAGCTTCATCAGAAATACCATGCTGGTCCACCAGTTACACCAGCAAATAAAGGAGCCTAGACCAGCATGGGAATTGCATGCTAGTCCTGCTGGTCTTTTTAGCAGGGCTGGTCTGTCTCCATTCTGGTATGGAATGTCCACTTTTAAAAATCCAATCAATTCCTGATGGACAAAATCAAGTCCTGCGCTGTATTTTGTTCTCATTGAATATGCTGTTTCACTCAGATTTACATCACTTTATGGAAGTACAATGGGTTTGCAAATGTTGTTTAACACTGGCTTTAAGTAAAGCCTATATGTGTATTTCTACAGGTTGTTTGCTGTAGGTGGTCGTGATGGAAGCTCCTGTCTGCGATCAATGGAATGTTTTGATCCTCACACCAATAAATGGAGCATGTGTGCAGCAATGTCAAAGAGCAGAGGAGGAGTGGGTGTGGCCACATACAACAGTTTCTTGTATGCAGTCGGAGGCCATGATGCACCAGCTTCAAGCCATTGCTCACGCCTCTCTGACTGTGTGGAGAGGTGAGTTACCATGGCACACCATAAGACAACAAAGAAACCCAACACCTAATTATGTGTAATCATGACAACAATAACACCTTACAAAAAGTAGGCTGTGAGTGCAGATTTTTGAAAGTGGATGCCAAGCACTGCAATTCGTACATCTGAACACACATTTCTCACATTGTTACCTTGTAACTAAGGAATGTGGCCGGAAACTATGGTAATTCATAATCTGGTGTCAGACGCCTCCTGCTGGTGATAATTGGTACTATGACAAACAACAACTGCATTGTGAATTAGTGAGAAATTAGTTAAGCTTCCAAACATTATTGAACAATACTTGACAAAGAAAAGCATGCCACACAACAAGACAAAGAGCAGGTACACAAGGGTTGCCCCATTGGATTGCAAAATAGAAGACCACTGAGCATAATTTAGCTGACAGTGCAACATTTAAAGCTGATGTAACTTTTTTGCAGGTTAAAATGCCTATCCCAGCTTAAAATGCAAAGGCAACTATAAGTAAGCCATTCATAGGTACATTTTCTCAAAAACTGTCTTTCTGTGGCACTATGAAAATGGCTGTATTGAGCGACCTGCTTTGACCCGCCCCAACAATGTTCCGCAACCAATGGTGTGGGTGGGGGGTGGGACTATCACATTGTTTGACCAATGGCAGATGTGGGTGTATTCAGAAAGCTGTTTTGAAAACAAAGTTTATTTTTGAAATTCTGTTTGGTGTTGCAGAAATTACATAACTTCAATGCTTTTACATTTAAACGATTAAAAAGTATGAATATCTTTGACATGATATGACAAAAAAGGGGGAGAGATCAAACCAAGTGGAATTTATTTTGATAAAATATAGCACAAACACACATTTCAAGAAAAACCTTTCACAGAAAAAGGTTTATTAGCTTTCAGACATAATAGTTATTCTGTTATGAAATTTAAAACAGGAAAGTACTCAGACACTCAGGTTGTCAAACTTTGTGGAATATGTTTTACATTTTGCCAGGGCACCTGTGTGAACTGAAAAAACAAAAAAAACAAAAAAAAAACATGCAGTAAAATCTGAAAATTTTGAAAAAGATACAATAAATAAAAGGTGGAGTGGAGTTCTGAGAAGAGCTCTAGTATATTTTAGTAATTTGTTTAGGGCAAAACAAAGGTTGCTGTACTGTGTCTCTTATGCTCTGTACTGCATTTACAGGTATGACCCCAAAACAGACACATGGACCACAGTGTCATCCCTGAGCGTCCCCCGAGATGCAGTGGGGGTGTGTCTGCTGGGAGACAGGTTATATGCAGTTGGAGGGTATGACGGCCAGACCTACTTAAATAGTGTCGAGTCCTATGATGCACAGAACAATGAATGGACTGAGGTAAGGGTATTGTATCATATCACACTGCCTTTTAGTTGGAGAGACCAGGGGCATTTGTTACACACAAAATTCCTTCAATCACAAACATGTTATTTACAATTATTCAACACATGTTCAATACAATTATCTCTCTGCAAATGTCTAGGTTTTGAAACAAAGAACTGATTTTATGAGTGTAAAACTAATAATAATTGTATTATTATTTTTCTCTCCAATTTGGAATGCCCAATTCCCAATGCGCTCTAAGTCCACATGGTAGCATAGTGACTCGACTCAATCTGGGTGGTGGAGGACGAAACTCAGTTGCCTCCATGTCTGAGACTGTCAATCCACGCTATCTGTAGTTAACGTGGCTTGTTAAGGGCGTTACTGCGGAGACATAGCGCGTATGGGGGCTTCACGCTATTCTGCACAGCATCCACACACAACTCACCACGAGAGCAAAAACCACATTATAGTGACCATGAGGAGGTTACCCCATGTGACTCTACCCTCCCTAGCAACCGGGCCAATTTGTTTGCTTAGGAGACCTGGCTGGAGGCACTCAGCATGCCCTGGATTCGAGCTCATGACTCCAGGCGTGGTAGTCAGTGTCTTTACTTACTGAGCTACCCAGGCCCCTATTATTAATATTATTATTTTTATGTTTTGATACTCTACTTTGATACTCTTTTGATATTTTATCTCTAGGTTGTTGGTTAAAAGATGCATAATTCTAGAGCTACCACATAGAATTATCACGGCTGTTAGGTTGGGTTAAATTGTAACACTAATGTTAAAAATGATATTTCTACTGTACATTTAAAGGTTAATTATTTAAAATATGTGATGAATATTGTCATTTAAGTATTCAGTTCTAGACTGTTCTTGACTTATCAGCTTATCAAATATAATTTAGTAAAAAGGATTTAACTAATTTCAATAATTATAATGTACGTTTCAATAAGAATTTGGCTTTAAACACACATTATTCATGACAGCTAGAAATGCATAAAATTAGAAATACATAATTTTTAAATATCATGTTCCATTACTTAAACATTATAGTTACATTAGATACAAAATAGTGTGCAAACATTATGTACCCAACAAAAGCATGACAAAGTAGATGGAAATACAAGTGTACTTTTGATTAAATGTCTGTAAATATGTACCTATTTTGATATAAAAGTGTGTGTGTGTGTGTGTGTGTGTGTATATATATATATGTATATATGTAAATATTTGTATGAACATAAAAAATAAAAAAAGATATAAACTGAACAAGTTTCACAAACATGTGACTAACAGAAACTGGGGGGTCAAAATCAAAAGTAACAGTCAGTATCTGGTGTGGCCACCAGCTGCATTAAGTACTGCTGTGCATCTCCTCCTCATGGACTGCACCTGATTTGCCAGTTCTTGCTGCGAGATGTTATCCCACTCTTCTACCAAGGCACTTGCAAGTTCCCAGACATATCTGGAGGGAATGGTCCTAGCCCTCACTCTCCGATCCAACAGGTCCCAGACGTGCTCCATGGGATTGAGATCTGGGATCTTCGCTGGCCATGGCAAAACACTGACATTCCTGTCTTGCAGGAAATCATGCACAGAATGAGCCGAATGGCTGGTGGCATTGTCATGCTGGAAGATCATGTCAGGATGAGCCTGCAGGAAGGGTGCCACATGAGGAAGGAGGATATCTTCCCTGTAATGCACAGCGCTGAGATTGCCTGCTATTACAACAAGCTCAGACCGTGATGCAGTGACACACCACCCCAGACCATGACAGACCCTCCACCTCCAAATCGATCTGCTCCAGAATACAGATATCGGTGTAACACTTATTCCTTCGACGATAGACGCGAGTCCGACCATCACCCCTGGTGAGACAAAACTGCAACTCGTCAGTGAAGAGCACTTTTTGCCAGTCCTGTCTGGTCCAGCGAAGGTGGGTTTGTGCCCATAGGCGATAGTTGCCAGTGATGTCTGGTAAGGACCTGCCTTACAACAGGCCTACAAGCTCTCAGTCCAGCCTCTCTCAGCCTATTGCGGACAGTCTGAGCGCTGATGGAGGGATTGTGCGTTCCTGTTGTAACTCGGGCAGTTCAGACATAACTGCATCAGACATACTTGTGTAGTGTCATAAACATAACATTTTTAGGTCACTGTGACAAGATAAATATAGTTTAATACTTAGAAAACATACTGAAATCCCTTAATTCGGATTTGCGCTTCATCAAGTGTTTTGAAATCAAGAACGTAACACATGTTGTTCTGCTGCTCAAGGGTGTTTTTCTGCACTATATAAACTGCGCATTGCCACGCAGCTGAAGTTTCACTTACTGCCCTCTGTAGTAAACAGGTGGTACTACAAGCTTGCATTTCTCAGGAATTTTCCATATAACGGTCCGGGGGCATTGCGATTAATGGCGTAAATTTTTTGAATGCGTTATTTTTAGCAAAATTAATCGCACTGAAAGGGGGTGTAACACTCTGACTTCTTGTTTCAAATTCAATACTGTGATCTAGACACTCTCAATTTAAATATTTTGGTACTATTAATATTGGCACACATTTATACAAAAATATGACAGTTACATTTTTAATAGCTGGTGAGTTATGGAAAATGTAAAAAAAAAAAATGTTACAACTGCTCCCCCATTTTATCGCTGTTTACTTTAATTCTATTATTGATTTTTTGTTTTGTTTTGTTTGCACAGATCATTGAGAAAAATTGCACCAATAAATGTTTTAGAATGTTGAATAAGTGTCAAAGCCGTGAGTTTTGTGAATTTTCCTTGAATGCTTGGATGATGTATGTCTGTGGAGAGGAACTGCATGCATTTCCTGCCATTCATTTCTTTTCCACTGTGTCAAAATGGCACTGAGCACCATGAGGTTAACCACTTTTTCCACAGCTAGCCTGAATTACAAACACTCTATTCACATCTATTTTGCTTTAAGTCTAAGCTTCCAATGGCTCCCTTTTGCTCTCTCTTTCATAACATGATATGGTGCTGTAGACTATTTCAAAACGGGTACTACAGACTGAGTGTGACTGTGAGCAATGCGGAGCAGGGAATTTGCTGTGTTTGGACACTCGTCATTAACCTCTGTCTCTTGTTATTCCAGGAGGTCCCGCTAAACATTGGGAGGGCCGGGGCATGTGTAGTGGTCGTGAAAATGCCTTGAAAGCTCTGATTCCCTGAGCTGTGCTCTCATAGCACTCACAGCAGGGCAAAAAGAGGCCTGTGATGTCAACACTTGGAATGCTCTTTCAATAGCAAATACAAATAGTTAATAAAAGCTGATGTCAACATTGGAATCATTCATTTAGACAGTGGTGTGCTGTTCATTCTGTTTTTGCTCTGATATCTCACTACTACAGATTAGAAGTTATAAAAAAAGAAATAAAAATAATGCTTAAGATTTTTAACTGTAGTAGAATGATATGATATTTTCACATTTTATATTGAGAGAAGAGTTTCACATTTATCCAAATATACATTTTACTGAAATAGAATTTACTGAGAATTCTATTATTTATATATTGTTAACATCATGCATTTTGACATGCTTACTTGTGAAATGTCGTGTCAAATATATTTTGATCTTAGATAAACAATCTTAAAAAAACACTGTGAATACTTCCAGATGTAAGCTTGCAACAAAACACTGTGTTTGTTTACTCAAAATGTTTGTGGACACTCATGAACAATTTTCATCTGAATATACATTTTGTCTGAGACTAGGTTCAGCACGAAACTACTTGTAAGAAAGTTGTCTCTGAAAGTACAAGAAAAACAAATAAAGAAAAAAAAAACACCAAAGTAATTAGCACTTGTTTGTAACTAATGACTTTTAATGTTAATAATGTTTACAATAGAAAATATTCTAATATATCATATTGATATTTCTCCATTATGTAAAGGTTTTGTAATATGTATTGTATATAGTTACTGGTCCAATGTAATTTATGATCATACATTTTTGGCATGCTACTACAATAGATTTGAATGCCATTGTTTAATATTTTAACCATGTTGTCAATATCAGACCTGATGACGTTTGTCTTATATAAATTCCTAAAATTTATATAATTTATTTTAAATTTTTACAATAACATAAATTATTTATTGAAGAGACTCATCACCTGTCCGACTTAACTAGAATGTAACATGCTCATCAATAATAAGTTTACTAGTGTGACATTTGTAATACAGAAATGATTTCTCTAAAACAGTAAAAATGTTCATTGTTTTATATGGCATGCAAATGAAACTAAGAAATAAAAAGTTATTCTCTTTCTGAGTATTTATGTGCTATTTATGCTCCAAGTAGACACTGTGTATGTGCTGTTTAATTTCCTTTTAATTGGAATTTGATATGAATGTACTGTAGTATTGGGACAGAGATACTTTTCATAATGTTGGCCCTGTATACCACCACAATGATTTGAAATGAAGCAATCAATATGTGATTGAAGTGTAATCTGTCAGCTTTAATTTAAAGTTATTTAATTGGATGAACGATTTAGGAATTACAGCACGATTCATACACAGTCTCCCAGGGGCTCAAAAGTAATGGGACAATCAACTGAGAAGCTATTTCATTGCCAGGTGTGGACTTTTCCCAGTTTATTTCATTAAAAATTAAGCATTTAAAAGGTCTGGAGCTGATTCAAAACTTGTAATTTGCATTTGGAAGCCATTGCTGTAAACTGTCATTATGAGTTCTAAAGAGGTGTCAATGCTGTCAAAGCTGGCCATCATCAGGCTGAAAGTCATGAGCCAGTCATCTGACCTCAACCCAAATGAACATGCATTTCACTTGCTAAAGACCAAACTGAAAGCAGAAACACAAGCAGCAATTTAAGACAGCTGTAGTAAAATCCTGGCAAAGAATCAAGTCAAGTAATTTGTATAGCACTTTTCACAACACACATCTTTTCAAAGCAGGTTTTCAGAAAATTATGCATTGACAGAAAACGAAACTAATATATTTATAGTCTTAGAGTTATCCTTGTTTATTTTGATTAAATATGATTGTAAATTTTGTATAAAATAAATAAATAAATAATAATTGTTTTTAGAACCCCAGTGAGCAAGCCGAAGGTGACTGTGGCAAGGAACACAAAACTCCTTAAGATGTTGGTTAATGGAGAAAAATAACCTTGGGTGAAACCAGGCTCACTGTGGGGGCCACTTCCCCTCTCACTATATTAAATATAATGCCAATATTACTTATTTATGTACAGTGCAAGTCATGGATTAAAATGAGAAACTTAGTAAGTGTTAAGGGTCAGTGTTTAAACAAAGATTTTGTATGAACTGTAAGATTAATTACTAATGTCTTTGAAGTCTATCCAGGATGAACTGCAGACATTTACATAGATGGATTGTCCTTTTTTAGTTAGCTGATGAAGGCTTTGTTGGCAATTAATTGATAGTCTATGTCAGGGGTTGGAAACTTATGGCACGCATGCCAGCACTGGCACGCGGAGGGGTAATCACTGGTATGCCAGAAACGGTAAGAGAGCTAGACTTTTTTATTTATATAAATTCTGCACCTGCATTCCAATCTACATCTTGATGTAATCGTTCCTCAAGATCACACAACGTGCGCAGATGACAGCCTACATTCCGTGTTTCATTTGTTTCTTTTTGCATTCAGAACAATATGTAATAATAAAAACACCACCATTAATCCTTGAGATTTCCAACCCAGCATGCAGGTACCGTATTCACACTCAAAATTACATTAAACGATTAAAAGAGAAAACATAAACCCACATTGTGGGGTTCAAAAATCAGAGTCTATTCACAATATATATGAAACCTGGAAATAATGTTATAGGATTTTGCAAGTTCGATTCCCCGAAAAGGGCTAAATAGTTGATCGGTGAATGGCTTGCATGCGCAGTCACACTTTAACACTGTTTAGTCTCCCATTCAGCTGATGAAAACAATATTACTATTGTGCTGCTACAGAATATCTGGTTCAGAGATTCTGAATAAGAATACTGAATAAAGACCTAGGATATTTGTGGTTATTTTCTGTGAGTTTGCTCAAATATGCTGACCTGTAGCTACAGAAACTATCTTTCCATGTACCACAAAATACCTCTAATTTTGTATTCTTCCACTGCCGCTCCATTTTCCAATCTGCTCTCTTGATAGCATGAGTGTGATCATTGTACCATGGTGGGCGTTTTTCTTTCATTTGCTTTAATCGAAGGGGGGTGACATTATCAAGAGTGCTAGAGAAGACTGTATTTTACATTTTCTGTTATTACCAGTGGTGGACGAAGTACACATACCATGTACTTGAGTTAAAGTAAAGATACTCAAGGTAAAATATTACTCAAGTAAAAGTAGAAGTGCTGCCTTTAAACATTCACTTGAGTAAAAGTACAAAATTATTTGCCTTCAAATGTACTTAAGTATCCAAGTACTATGATTTTTTATGGCCATAATGTCCTATTATAATTTGTCACAAGACTCTTGCTTAACTCAGTCTACATGAAGACTAATGTCACTCTTGGCACACCAATCTATTAATAAAATGACATGTGTATATATATATATATATATATATATATATATATATATTTGAATTGAATAAATTTTTTGTGTGTTTAATTTTGGATGGAAGGGACTGTTCCCATAAGGTATAATGCATTTACAGTATTTACTGTATATATTTTTCTGGAGTGTCTATGGTCATAATTATTAACATCCTAATGTTATGATACATTCACATAAACCTGCACAACGCCATTATATATATATATATATATATATATATATATATATATATATATATATATATATATATATATATATATACACACATACACGCTACAGCACACACACACATACATACATATATATATATATATACACACGCACGCTACAGCACACACACACATACATAGAATATATATAAATAGATATATATATATATATATATATATATATGTTATGGGAGCAGCCAATTTCCTCCAAAATTAAACACAAAAACGTATTAATGCAGTGTTTCTGCTACTCCCCAGAAAAACAATGCTATTATATGCAAGTCATTTTAGTGTCAACATAATAAGCAATGTACATTATGCGTCAATATTTACCGATAATTGCTGCAATAATAGCTGCTGCTCTCTGCCCCGCTTAAAATCATTGGCAACGCAATTTGTTTGGAACTATTGAGAGCTACACGAATCACGTGACGCTGGCGGCGAGATCACTGTCGCAACCGTCTATGTTCGCAACTCTCATATTTAACGGCTCTGGGGTGCGTTTCCCATACAACGACGTAACTTGCTGCTCCACTACCGTAGTACGATGCACTGTTGAAGAAATCAACTTGCTAGTCACGACTGTTTCCCGAAACCGTATTGTCGCAAATTGGTTGTTCCACCACGTTGGTTAAAGGGTAACTAAACCCCTGCTCAGAGTCTGACTCCACCCACTAGCAATATTTGAAAAATGCTCAAAGTGGGCAGACCCCAGCGGGGATAGAGGGGACGAAACACCTCGCGTGCACCTGAGACCCGTAGTGACAAATTAAATGACAGCTGCTGTCAGACTCTAAAATGGAGAGTGACTGGAGTGACGCAAGTAGCTTTGCCTCGGAGCGGACTTTTGAAGTCGAGGACCTTTCTCCCCCACCTTCACCTGAAGTGGAGGAGGGTGAATTGTCTGTGGACACAGGGCCGGAGCCATATCAATTCAAGCCGCTGGCTCAAACTGCGGTTTTAACTCCCTGTTGAGCATCCGAGTGCGCATTCATCTTCACTCGCGTGCAGGAAAAACAAACGAAACACTGTTCAGTGATGTTTATCCTTTTAGCAGGATTTTTATTTAGCAAGCTTCACTTGAACATAACATCAGTTAGCTGTTCTCTCAACTTAGAAGAATGTGACGTAAAGCGTAACGTCATCATGTACAAAACCGTATACCTCCAAATAAAACTATACAGGTAGTCAATACCGTAATACAATGTATAAGGGTGCAATACGTTTAACACTCCCGCATCGCGAACGCACGTTTGTCTACCCCAGAGGATTAACTTTAGCCTAACCATAAATTGTGATTCAAATATATATGATCACTCACCTCAAGACGCCGCTGCGGTGGTGGAGTCCATGCAGGAGAAGCAGCGTTTGGCACTGCGACGCTTTTCAGCACGAGCTGTTTGGAGAAGCCCATTTCCACCTCCATTGCGTTGGAGAAGCAATCCTGCGTAAAATGCAGTTTGCACACTCCTCCAGCTCTAGGCGGGAACTCGCGGTCTTCCAGAACAAGGACGTGCAACCCCTGGCGCCTAATTTCCAAGTCTATATGGAAAGCAATACAGTCCAGCAGTGCTGTTGCAACCAGCAACATTACACCTACGTACCATCCTGACCACTGTACTAAATACAGATAATCTACGCTAACTTGAAGCAATCCTAACTGACGCAATACTATGCTACTAACTAACTATGCTTCTAACAATACTACACTAACAAATATGCTAATTAACTACCTAGGCTACACGAAATAATCTAAATAACTATATAAATGCTATGCTAAATAGATGCTAAAATACTCTATCCTGATCGTTTTCAATACTCGCAATTCCAACTCCTGACTCGCTACAGTGGTTTTGACTGAAACGAGATGGTTTTTATACTGCCATGGGCGTGGTAGCTCGTACCAAGGGCGTGGTGAGTTGGAACCTGCTTACGTCAGCTGTCACCGCTACGTCACGAGTACCGCAAACAGCCAATAGGAAAATTCAACTGCAGTAGCCACCGTTCAACCTGAAGAGGGCAGCACTCAGACGTTTTTACACCATATATTGTAGAATTAAAACACTTTATACACAAATGTCAAAAAAATTACTTGAATCAATGACCAGTACTAATAAAGCCCCATTCTTACAGATCATTAACTAAAAAAAGTTGGTTAAGGGTTTAGTTACCCTTTAATGATGTCACACATGTGGTGGAGTAAAAACTACTTTTAATGAATCTGTTTGCGATCGAATTAATGCTAGATGTTTTGCTATAAATTACGGACATGTCATCTGAGGACTATCTCATATTTTTCTCAGTTATTTGCTTTATTTCCAGATTCAATCATAGGCTCGTTCTTGCACTAGAGCACGTTCACACATGCGCACTCTTCAAAAACGGTGCTTTAAATCTATTTACAAACTAAAAGACATAAAGGACATTTGTATGTCTTCTAAATAAAAGATACTGATTGTACTGAATGTCATCTTGCTTATTTGGCTCAATATAATAATTTATTAAGCCCACATGTTATAATAACAAGAAACTCTGCTTCTAACCACAGGTCGAGAGCTGTCGTTCCAACCACACAACTCTGCGATGCTGTTTGCGAATGTTCGTTGGAACGATGGTTTCGGGAAACACCGACTCGTTGAACTATGATGATAACGACGGAAATTGCGACAATAGTTGGCTAACGATGCTTTTGGGACCCCTGGTTCGCGCTTAGTAGATGCCGCCAAGGCAAGTTCAAAACAAAGCGCGCACGCTGTACTGTGATTGGTGGCTCGTTTGACCAGTTACGTTTTTATCCACTCATAAATAAAAAGGAACGACTGATTTTGAAAATGTAGTAGAGTAAAAAGTAATATATTTGACTTTGAAATGTAGTGGAGTTAAAGTAAAAGTCTCCCCAAATTTAAATACTTCAGTAAAATATAGATACACAAAAAAGCTACTTAAGTACAGTAAAGAATTACATTTACTTTGTTACTGTCTACCACTGGTTATTACATCAAGTTCTTCTAGACTATGTGGCTTACTGATTATATAAGATATATATGGAAGATTATTAGTGAAGCTATCTTTAGTGGTCGAAAGAAGAGTTCTACCTGAACGATAGCATGGTGTAGATTGAGTAACATTAGCTGATCGCAGTATACAAGAGACGAGGTAATGATCTGAGAAGTCATCACTCTGTGACAGAATTTCTATAGTATCAACATCAACTCCATATGAAATAATTAAATCTAGCGTATGATTATGGTGGTGTATTGGTCCTGTTACATTTTGTCTGATTCCAAGAGAGTTGAGAATATTGATAAATGCTAATCACAATGTGTCATTTTCATTATCTATGTGAATGTTGAAATCACCAACAATTAAAGCTCTATCCACAGTAACAACTAAATCTGACAGAATATTATCAAATACACCAAGGAAATCAGAATACAGCCTGGGTGATCTATGTAATGTAGCAAGGGCAAAAGACGATAGAGATTTTTTATTTGTATTAGATGGTGTCACATTAAGCATTTTTAGTTCAAAAGACTTAAACTTATATGCTGTCTTCTGAGTAACACCAACAACTTCACAGTATATTGTAGCAACACCTCCTCCTTGACCCTTCAGACGAGGCTAATTTTTATAACAATAACATGGGAAGTAGATTCATTTAAACTAATATATTCATCTGGTTTAAGCCAGGTTTCAGTCAAACAGAGCGCATTCAAACTATGATCTGTAATCGTTTAATTTACAATTAGTGCTTTGGTTGAAAGAGATCTAATGTTTAGTAGCACTACATTTATAGATGTTATCTTACATTATTTGTTATTTTAAAGTTTTACCTTAACAAAATTTTTTCTTAAAATTTTTGTGAGAGTTTTGTGTTTGGTAGTTTGGGGAACACACACAGTCTCTATATGATATCTAGGTAATACAGTCTCTATATGTTGTAGTTTATGTGACCTGTGTGATGTTTCAAGGCAGCTAGCAGATATATGGATTAGCCAGTTTGTCTGCTTCACTAGGGATGAAATTTAGAATGTCCATGGGACTTCAGGCAGTCAATCACTGCAAATAATTTGTAACCAAGTATTAAGAATAATAATTTAATTTATGATTAAGTTAGTTTGTCCCATTTCTTTGAGCCCCTGAAAATGGGGGTCTGTTTATACAACGTTCTGTAAATTAATAAACCATTCACTCTATTTAGATGTAAATCTCTTCAAATTAAAGCTGACAGTCTGTACTTCAATCACATATTCATTACTTAATTTCAAATCTATTTTAATGGCATACAGAGCCAAAATTATGAAAAGCATCTCACTGTCCCAATACTTATGGAGGGCACTGTATATACGTATATAGAAAGTTGCTCAATACTGACCTCAAGTGGTTACGTCCTATACAACAGGTTTGAATAACCAGATCTGAAAGTTTGCATGTTTATATTGCCTCAGCTGTAGTGCCTATTAGATGTATTTTAACCTCTTGCTTGACATATGAAACTAATAAAATACTACATTCTCTTCCATTTAAAACTGTGAGAACCAGAAAGCTGACTCAGGTCACTAACTATTACAAATCACACACATTAACCATGTCATCTGCAACATATGATCAATATGTTACCCATTCTGTTTATAGTTGAATGGAATGGGTAACAATACTGGATATTTAATTTTTTTACAATACTGAACATTATGGATTAGAAGTCAAAATATTAAAATAACAGCAAGATTAATATAACGATTGATAAATCTATACAGATTTAATCTAAATTCTGCATGAAGTATATAACTGAATCAATACAAATGAAAAGAGGCAATATCACTTCAATCAAATAGACCCAGAGACTCAAGTTCATCTAGGAGGATCAAGTCTAAAAAAAGAACTTGAAGTGTTGTTCTATAACCTTTAAAAAATTAATGTGTTATTTGTTGATACTCTGAAATGTCACAAGATGAAAGTCATGGGAAAAGGATAGTGTGGTTTCCAAAGCAAGATTGAGTCTGATAAAATGAATAGATTGCAATTATATGCTTTGTTCTCCATCAGAGCAGTAGAAAAGAAAAAAGAAAAATCCTGGACATTTCAAAGGGAATAAAATGTATTATAAATGCAATGCAATTACCATAGCACATCAGAAAGCAGGTGGGAAGAGAGTGCAAAAGGGCAAAAAGAGTGCAGGTGTTGTTTCAATCCCTCCAGATGTTGGAAATGGCAATATCTGAAAGGCTTGTGAAATTACCTGACCTACAGTTCATGCCTTCACATAAAGCCATGTCTACTTCATCCAACCTGGAGCTGAGAAATCAATGCCAAGACTTTGAAATGAAAGAAAGATAGTATATAAATAAATATATGCCCACTCACAGTATTTCAAGCTTCATCTGTTTTATTAACAACTTTCTAATTATGAGGACATTTATTATCGCGTTCAAGACTTTAAAAACAAAACCTTTAATAATAAACTGTCACAAAATGTTAAGCTCTCTCACATTCAATTTTGCTTTAAAATATCAAATATGATTTCCTTGGAACTAACCAAAAAAATCTTCACTCCTGTCAATTTCACCTGGACCATCAAATTACTCATACTGGTTGCAAAGCTTTAATAAGAATTCAGTATAAACAAGACAGCCTGACTTGATACAATAAATTACTACATTTTATTTTTTGGGAAAACTATCCTTTAAGAATATGGCTTCCCATTCTGATGTGCATGAGTAAGTGTGTGTTTACAGCAGATGGTGCTGTTGCACTTCTAGTCTTATACCTTGTTAAGTACAGAAATATGAAAAAAAAAAAAAAAAACAATATGAAAAAAAATATATATATATATATCAAAGGCAGGCTCTCTATCCCTGCTCTGAACAATAAATGTCAACCTGCATTAACTAGGTCAAGGCCAAATAATTGAGATAATAATGTTTCATAATTATTAGGCCAGGCTGATGAAATATGAGGAAACTATATATCCATAAAAAACAAATAAAAACCCCCTGATACTCACATTGACAAACCACACTACGTGATTTGCGAAAACACCGAAAGAGTCAGAGCTTGGATGCTTTGGTGTTTCTTTTTGGCATCCATAATCTAAAACACTATAGCTACTGTCATCAAGTGATTTGCAATTTTAAAGTCCCTGAATCATGAAACGAAAGACAGAAAACTAAGGTTGTGCATACTTCAATACCTTTAAGGAAAGGAAGCTACTTTTTCTGTATTTGAACTTAATTGAGAGACTAAATAAATATAGGAACTTTTAAACATTTATCTGTCACACAGTAGGACCATTAAAAATTAACTTAAGGCAAAAAGGTTATCACAATTGTGAAAAAATTTAAGAACTGGAACTACAAAAATGACCTAACATATTTATTAATTTGAACCTAAAATCAGAAAATTTCTTAATATTCATCATTATGCAGTGTTTCCCTTGAAAATTCTGAAATTAATTATTAGTGTTGCTGCTGAAATTTCACATGGTTACGTTATTTCACATCTTGAAATAACGTAACACTTGCTAGTCCCAGTCAGCTGCATGCTTTGCACTACACTGCGTGCAGTAGTGATGTTTCATCCGTGAATGAATCTGTCTTTTTGAAATAATCTTTAAAGTGAATGAATCGTTCTCGTTCACATCCATACACAGACTCATATGTCTCGTTCACTGACGTCTCTCCCTTTTGATGCCAATAAGATCTAGTTTGAAGTGCGAGACTGCTTTGGTTGCTTATCGTGCCTGAAAAGACTGACTATAATGCGAGCCAATAGAGTACGGGCTGCAAATGAGAATATCAATGGTTTGACTTACTGAACGAGTGCGCTCATTCACTGAAAGATAAAATATAGGGATCTGTTGTTGACCGACTGAAGGAGAGGAGGAGGCATGTCATTCGTTTACTTCAGTAATATCATTCAACAAGGAGAGAAAGTGGCTGGATTAATTATTAGTAAAAGTTCTGATGGCATTGCAATGACAAGGACGTAATTAAATCACTTATAGTTATTTTTATAATTACAACGACAGCTATGCTTTGTTTACACAAATCATAATTAGACTTGTTTTGGGTGTGAACGACTCATAAAAGACATTCATTTGTTGCCTCCTATTGGTTAAGGTGTGATTTACAAAAAATGTCACTGAACAAATAAGTGAACAATTCAGAATGACAGACAGAGAAAAATCATCTGGAGTTTATTCATTCCACTAAATAATTGTGACATTTTTTGTATTAAGAGGCTTTTGTGGTGTTTGATTTATCTTTAATCATAGAAGCTGTGAAATGACAATTTTCTGAATTAATTTTAGCTGGTTAGCTTAAAAACACAGTTTAAAAAACACCATCTATATAACAGAGTGGGATATATTAAATGCACACATCCTTCCAATAGTGTCATTGGGGGCTGAGACCCCTAAGACTGAAATCCTAGAATCGCTTATATATCTATTTATATTTATCCTTAATAAAAATAGTGAAAGTAATTTCCTGCATTGAGGCTTCATTGAGGAGAATTTCATTATTTGACAGTTATTACTACAGCTATCTGGCCTTCAGTGGTCAAAAGCTCCCAGTAAATAAACACACATGACAAGGCGAACATGAATAACCCCATCTATAATGACTCTGTGGTCATTTTAAGCTATTTAAGCCACTGATGCACGTAAATGCGGGTCCAGTGTTGCGGGCTCTTGGATGTGCGCACAACAACTCCGCTGTTCCAAAAAATCCTTGAGAAACACTGTTATGCATCAACTACCCACACAATACTTTTAATGGTTGGTATGGAAGTTGAGGGAAAGGTCTGAAAAAGATATATAAATATATATATAAAAAACTTGCTAAGAGATGAATAGAACCTATAGGACTACACACTGGACCAGCAATTTCAGATTTGTTCAGCATGCAAAAAAGAAAAGAAAAAAAAGAAAAAGAAAAACCTTTAAAATCCTTCAATGTTTTCCTTTGAATACTGAATATTTTGTCTGTAACTCTTCAAAAAAAAAAAAAAAAAAACACTCTGAAGTTTGTTTACAGGCAAGAAACTCAAAGCATATAGGAGAAACAATCCAACAAAAAGGCAACAATACAGTGTATATGATATGGTATATAAACTGTAAATATGACATTAGATAATGATAGTAATTGCTGTCAAAAATGTCAGAAGTGATATGGCAAGAAATGGAAGAAGCAGAGGAAGAAGATGTGCTTTGCCTAAGCCGTCTCATTTGAAAATGTCTTAATTGCTATTCATACACAATCTCAAAGGTATTTTCTGCAGCGCCAGAAAATGACATGCCGCATAAGAGAACTGCATGCTTACGATGCTCGTCAGATGTTTCAAGCCTGAAATGGAAAGTACAGTTTGTCTCAGAGACTGAGATGATACACTGATTGTCATTCATTTTAACAAGATATGATGAGAGGAATGTGCAGACCAACAGGCTTTAGAGAAGAAGAATTGAACCCATCCACAGCTTGCATGTACTGGCTTTGTGCTGTTTTTGAAATCATGCATGGTAGGCCTGTCCACTGACTTGTGATGTAGACCCCCTCTTTTCATTGTCAAAATTAAAATTTTTGTTTGTCTCGCTCAAAGGCAGTCTTCTGATGTCAGGTAGACCGTTGCCAACTTGCCTGAGAGCTGAGATTCAGTGTTTGTGGATTTTTCACCAGAATTAATGCAATTAGACTGCTTTGTGGGTGTAAACTGTCCCTAAGCATAAACTACAACACAGTGCAATCAATCATTTTAATGGGCTTCAAATTCCAGGGGAGACATTCTGTTATTCAGAGACTACATACAATGAGTCACTATTACAAACACAAGAGAACTTCCACAAACATGAATGCCAATTTACTAGCGAGCTTACAACTGAACTTTTAACAGAGATACTGTAAGAATGACAAACACAGCAAATGCATCTGCATTATTTGCAAAGCATTTCTACTAATCCATATCATCCAAACTAGGGACAAATGGGAACACAGTATTAATCAAACTTCAGTGAAGAGTGAAAAAAATATATCAACCTTATCTTAAAACACGGTTTTCATTTGAAGTGAAATGTAAGATTGCCTTTCAATATCCTTTTAGGAAGTTAAGTATTGGGAACATAACACAAAAAGATATAATAAAAAAATAAAAAATAAAATTGCATTGAAAGGAGTGATACATTGGAGATAGTGAACTCGAAAGGCAATAAAAGCCTTTCCAACATAAGTTTAATATGAATAAATAATAGGCTGCAATTAAATCTGAAATGCTCCTTGGGCTGGAGGCTGTCATGAAACAGCTATTATTAATTAAACTAAACTCTAAATTCATAAATTTGTGGTGTCTTACTCCAGTTTTAGAAACAGTGATAAGCTGTGCACAACCTTAATATGTCTTATATTTTCAGAGCAGCCAAAATTTTAAATAGCCTGAAAAATAGACAAGCCCTGTAAATAGAAAATTCTATTTAGCCCTGTAAGGTCAAGATATGAGGTAAAAACAAACTTCGAACACTATTTAATTAAGTTTACAACTTCCCCTTAAAACACATCCAATTAGCTGTCATGGAGACAAATATAACATTTCTGTCTAACACACTGAAGGTGAAGCAATGCCAGAGTTACAATTTAATTAAATATTATCTTTTACATTATTGATTCAGTTGATGGATCAACACATACAATCCTCTGAGCAGTTTTTGTGCTCTGCTCAGCTGCAAAAAATAGAGAGATCTTAATCACCAAATGTATAAGCATTCTTCTGAGACCTCATTGTTAGCTGCTTTTGTTGGTGAAGATGAACTACCCATGACAATTAGAGTTCTAGGCCATTACTTTTCCTGAATAAACAGTAACCCGCAATGCTTAACTGTCCTAAAAAGACCTCCGGCTGGGTTAGTCTAGTTCCTTGCCAATTCCCAGAGATATTCTGTTATCCTGGAGTTTTTCTCCCCTTGGCCTCACATAGCCAGACTTTTGACTATCGACATAAAGTCTGGGCTAGTTTGCAATTTATTCTGGTCAAGAAGAGAGGAAAGCTCTGTCTGACTGACATGAAAAGTAACCATTCACAGTTTGTCTTGTGCTTGCATGCAGCTTAGGGGCAGGTTTATCTTAAATAGCTGATACCACAATAATGGACAGGTATGGAAAAACACATTCAAACATATGCACAGCAAAGATGATATTAATAGAAATGTGTATAGAAACTTATAGCGCGTCATCGCTTACTATAGAAACTTGCACAGAGACCAAGCGCCGTTCACAAACCAAAACAGTCCAAAACAATTTAAAATAAAATAAAAAATTATTCTCAAATAATAATAATAAAAACAAACAATGTAAACAATGACCCTTTTCCTGACTCCTCCACGTGACGAGTGACTTTACCATACGCGCAGATGGCCGACATGCTTGCCTGGCCTGCCGTGAGGGTGGGCTTGGACTGGAATCCACACAGCCTTCGCGGCTTGACGACTGGTACCTCAACTCCTGAGCCCCCCCATACCGTTCTTCCCGGAAATGCACGATGAGCTGACGCGGTCATGGAGGGCACCTTTTACTGCCCGTAACAGATCCCTTCCGGTCGTCCGCTCTCACAACCCTGGAAGGCGAGGCGGTCCACAGGTACATGGAGGTCCCCCAGGTGGATAGAGCGGTTGCGATCCACCTGTGTCCTGAGGACACGCCACTTGGCGGTACTGCACGGTACTCCCCTCCAGAGCCTGTAGGATGACATCATCATTGACCTCCAAAGCCTGCAGCGCCACTGGACAGGCCGCCTCCGCCCTGCATGCCATGGCTCTACTGCAGGTCCATCAAGCTAAGGCACTAATAGATCTGCAACTGCGTATTCCCGACCCCGACGTGCTGCAGGAACTGGCTCTGCCACCGACCTCACTCTCAGAGCCATGAAGGTCACAGCGCAGGCACTCGGGCAGGCGATGGCCACCCTCGTGGTCCAAGAGCACCACATCTGGCTGAACATGGTCAAGATGCGCGACGTTGACAAGTCACGATTTCTCAACACCCCCTTCTCCCAGCTCGGCCTCTTCAGCAACACCATCGACGACTTCGACCAGCAGTTCTCGGCAGTGAAGAAGCTGACGGAGGCGATTTCTCACATCATGCCATGGCGCCGCCCAACCAGCATGCCCCGCCTGCTCGCCGAGGGCGTCCCCCTGCAACCAAACAACAGGCTGCTCCTCCTCAACCTGGGCCCAGCTCTCAGCCCCAGCATCGAGCACCTCGCAGGAGGCGTATGCCCCCCTGTCTCCAGGACCCCTTCCAGGACCAGGAAAGCTCCGAAGCACTCCTGAGACGGGCGACCCAGGTAGTCAGATATTCGCTCCGGAGCTGGTACCAAGACCAATCCATCCCCTGGTGGAGGGCCCGGAGGAGAATCCTTGTTTTCATTAATTTCATTTGCCACACCAACTTCGGAGCGCTTTGAGTCTTTTCTCAGCACCCAAGCCTCGAAATGCTCTTCTGCCTCCCGACGTGCTATTACCTGCTCCCCCCGCCACGAAGCCCCGCTCGGTACATCAAAAGCAATCATCCCGTTAGTGCCCCTCGTGCAGAGTTTTGATGCGTGGCTTTCACTTCCCAATCTGTCGCGCTGGCTGGCCTGGACCATCCGACTCGGCTACACGATTCATTTCGCCGGCTCCCGCCTCGTTTCAGCGGTGTTCGCTCCACTTCCGTGTGCGCCGAGAAAGCCAGCGCCTTACAAGCAGAGATCACGACCCTGCTCCTCAAGAAAACGATAGAGCCCCTCCCTCCAGCCGAGATGGAGAAGAGTTTCTACAGCCCTTACTTCATCGTGCCCAAAAAAAAGCGACCAATCTTGCGACCAGTCTTGGACCTGCGAGTTCTCAACCGGGCCTTACAGACTCCCGTTCAAAATGCTCACGCAGAAACAGATTCTTACCTGCGTTCGACAGCTAGATTGGTTTGTGGCGGTAGACCTGAAGGACGCGTACTTCAATGTCTCCATTCTGCCTCGACACCGACCCTTCTTACGGTTTGCGTTCGACGGCCAGGCGTATCCTCCCCTTCGGCCTGTCCCTGTCCCCTCGGGTCTTCACAAAGATCACGGAGGCAGCTCTTGCCCCGCTAAGGGAAGTGGGCATCCGCATACTCACCTACCTCGACAACTGGCTCATCCTGGCTCACTCTCGAGAGTTACTGTGTGCTCACAGGGACCAGGTGCTATGGCACCTCAGCCATCTAGGGCTTCAGGTCAACTGGGAAAAGAGCAAGCTTGTCCCGGTTCAGAGCATCTCTTTTCTCGGCATGGAGTTAAGACTCAGTCTCAGTGACAGCACTTCTCACCAACGAGCACGTTCAGTCAGTGCTCAGGTGCCTCGGTATCTTCGAGGAAGGACCTTCTGTCTCAGGGAAGTGGCACCCTCTGGCACCCGCGCCCAGACATCTGGAACCTCCACGTCTGGCCCCTGGATGGGATGCGGAAGATCTAGTGGATCTACCACCTGCAGTCGTAGACACGATCAACCAAGCCAGAGCTCTCTCCACCAGGCAACTTTACGCCCTAAAATGGCACTTGTACGCAAATTGGTGTTCTTCCCGAGCCGAAGACCTGCAGAGATGAGCAGTTTGGTCAGTGCTTTCATTCCTGCAGGAGGGGCTGTCCCCCTTCACCTTGAAGGTGTATGTAGCAGCTATTGCAGCCCACCATGACGCAGTAGATGGCAAATCCCTACTTAAGCATGACTTGATTATCAGGTTTATGAAAAGGCGCCCAGAGACTGAACCCGGCCTAGCCTATTCCCCTCCTCGGATCTCTCAGTGGTCTTCTCGGGCCTTCAGAGTCCCCCCTTCGAACCGCTTGATTCAGTTGAGCTCAAGGCCATCTCCCAGAAGATGGCCCTCCAGATCGCGTTAGCCTCCATCAAGAGGGTTAGGGACCTGCAATCGTTCTCTGTCAGCGACACCTGCCTGGAGTTTGGTCAGGCACATTCTCACGTTATCCTGAGGCCGCGACAGGGCTATGTGCCCAAGGTTCCTACGACCCCCCTTCAGGGACCAGGTAGGCCCTTTCGTTGCTGTGTCCAGTACATACTTTGCGTATCTATTTGGACCGCACGCAGAGCTTAAGATGTTCTGAGCAGCTCTTTGTCTGATTCGGCGGATGGCTGAAAGGGAACACCGTCTCCAAACAGAGGTTAGCTCACTGGGTCGTTGATGCTATTTCCTTAGCTTATCACATCCAGGCCGTGCCCGCCCCCTTGCGGGTTTGATTGATTGATTGATTGATTGATTTATTCAACAATGATCATAAACATATACAATCATGCCTGAGGCAATTCATATACATTTAAATACAATTTGTTGAGGATAAAATACACAAAAAAGCCTCAGGCTTATTTCCATTGTGGTCCTCTATATGCATAAAATGAACGAACAGTTCCAGTGGGAATAAAATCAAAAACAAGCAACTCACACCTTACAAATTCTTATGTGATCCTAATTGGAAAGCCATTTTTTAACTTTTCTTCTAAAGGGCCATGCCTCTTGTAATTGTTTTAAATGATCTGGCAATTCATTCCAAGCAACTGCACTCGAGTACAAAAACGAATTCTTCCCAGCTACACTTTTAAACCAGTACAAATATATATTATTTATCCTTGCCCTTGTAGAAATACAATGAACTTCTCTCACAAAAACATAGTAGTCATACAAGTATTTAGGAACAGTTCTCTGAATTATTTTGTACACCATCATAATTTTAATAAAAATTACTCTTTTATCCACTTTTAAAATACCCAATTCCCTGAAATGGTTATTATTTAGTTGCATACGAGGATGTAACCCCAGAAGAATTCTACACACTCTACGAGAAGTGTGGCATCCTCGTGGGCACTGGCCCATGGCACCTCCTTTGCAGACATCTGCAGAGCAATGGGCTGGGCAACACCCAATACCAATGCCAGATATTATAATCTCAGGGTTGAGTCGTTTTCGTCCTGTATTTTGTCAGGTCTGAGCCGGTAGAACTTGGTAACGCGGCACAACAGATGGGGTGTTCCGCTTGCACACAGAACCCTTCACTAAGTTGATCCAGTGCGGCTTCTATCCCATGTTAGCCACGAAGCATCGCTCGCTGGATGTTCTCCTCCCTAGTCTTCTGGCCTGCGAATTTAGCGCAGCAATTCGCGGCCAGACCCACTACGAGTCACAGGTACTCTGTACTGGGGTTGGGCTCCACGGGCTTAGTTCCCTTTTCAGGCAAACTCCCCGTGATATATTTCCCGCTGTACGGTCCCCCTGTTGGCGGACCCGCGTTTCCCTTTGGCAGCCCCGCTGCCCCGGTTGCCGTGCTTGTAGAGTCCCCCCTCATTAGGCTGGACCTACCACTGCGCCATTTCCCACGTACGGCTTCACAACCCTCGTGGTGTATTTGCCACGTTACCTCCCCCTAAACTGGGCAGGATGTAGCCTCTGCAGGGTCTTTTCCCCCTGAAAGAATAGGACCGGCAAAGACCGCCTTCCCCGACACATTTCATAGCGTTAAGATAATCCTATGTGAGAGACATAGTGAGAGAGACGGCTGCAGCTGCCGGGCTTGCTCCCATGCTAGTCATGTAGCACTTGTTCCCCCCCTTAGGGGTGCGGGGAACTTAAGGTCTGTATGTGACATCTCTTTGGGGGCGTTGGGGAGGGCTACGTGCAGCCGACACAGTTGCCTCTAGCACGCAGTAGCCTGATTGCACCTGTCTTGAGAGTTCACGTAACAGGGTCAGTGCATGCCGTTTTTATATGGGACCCCTTGTGTCACTTCATTCGACACAACATCGAGTGAGTGACAGAAGGGGAACTTCAAGGTTACTGTTGTAGCCTCCATTCCCCGAGAGAAGGAACGAGACGTTGTGTCCCTCCTGCCACAGCACTAGACCTACCAATGTAAACGGCCATACCTTATTTCGGCTCCTCAGTGCAAAATCCTGACTGGCACTCGCTGCCCCGCTTCCCTTTATATCCGTATGTCCGGGGCGGGGCATGCAAATTCTGTCTGCCAACTTGAAATAGGGCTTTTCTCAGGTTCAGAGGTACGTTTGGCGTCCCAGGAAGACCCCTTGTGTCACTTAATTTGACTCAATGTCTTGTTCCTTCCCTCGGGGAAAGGAGGTTACAACAGTAACCATAACGATATGCATTTTGGACCTTCAAAAAAATGCAGTACATTCACTTGCATTGTTTAGAGGAGGAGGCCTGAAATAAAATCCTAAAAGTCTTAAATTCTGATTTGATGAATAAAGAAACTGGATGGTCTGAGGGTGAGTAAATTATCAGCAAATTTTCATTTTTGGGTGAAATATTTCTTTAAGTGTGGAAGTGCCTAAAACAAAAGACCTCCATGTAAAGGGCATCAAAATAGCTCTGTATAAAGTTCAGGAAAAAACTAAAAACAAAGATTATTATCTCTCTTTAATAGCATAATTTAATAGTAAACCTTTTTTAAACTGCAGAACCAGGACACTCATTTAACCCCACTCAGAATTGTGGCTTAATCTGCTCTGATAAAAACATACCCAACCCTCTAAGCACTGTACACCTGCATATCTAGGTGCAAAGCAGGCCACTTACAGTTATTCTCATTAACCAATGCCCCAAAATATTCAGAGGATAAACACAGAAACAAGGGCAGAGGGGGCAGTGCATAACCTTCAGGTCATGGTCAACAGCTGCCAGCCATGGGACATTAGTACTGCAGCACACTTATTAATTTAATCACTTTTGGAACATTTTGTAGGTGGCTTCACTATGGGTGACTGCTTCACACAGTCACTGCCAGGAGGTCGGCCCACGGCAGCATATACTGCACTTGCCTGATCCAGGTTCTGAGACTGGATTTGAGCCTATCACTATAAACAAAAGATTAATTTGATTTTACCATGCATTTCACATGGGCTCCGTGCACTTTTGCATAAGATGACATAGTATAGCCTACAGTTTAAAGGGGTCATGACATGGTTTTTTTTATTGTATTATTATGTTCCCTTAGGTGCAATTATAGTATTAATATATTTTTTTTTAAGAAAAACTTTTAAAATCTAGTGATTTATGACCTTTTCCCACCCTGTTTCTCATCCTCTGATTCAAACAGTCTGTTTTGGGGGCGTATTCCATTTAAGACTTCAGTGTTAACGCCCACTGTTATGATTGGCTAACGTCAGTGCCTATGTATCAATTATTGACGCCCCCAGCCAGAACAATATGCAAGTAAACTAAGTAAAAACACTGTGATTATTCATAATGAATGAAATTGCGCTTTAAAAAGTAGTTTAAAGTTTAAAATAGATTAGGCCTACTTACAGTTTGCGTCGTCGTTGTTCCCAGAATAGTCGGCACGGACTTATCTTTGAGCAACAGTTTTCTGGCAAAGAAAGCATCATATTGAGATTTGTTCTCAAAACAGTCATCCTTAAAATGTACAGAACAAACGCTTAAGTTAACACTGCCGTGACTGGAACGTCCACAAAAAATAAACTGCATCCATTTTTCCCTGACGTCTGGATCTTTCGGCAGCTTATTCAGAGGTTTTGTTTGACCACAGCCAGGAACAGCACATCTGTGTGGCATCGTAATTTTCCTGTGCACAAGTAGTCTCTGTCAGAGCTCGCTGTCCATCGACTGAACACTTGTGAGGCGACGGCGATACTGAAATGAGCGTAGCTGTCTTGCGCTTAAAGCGTAGTTATCTTGTGCTGAGGCGGTCATATGCAAACGCTGTTACGTCACTTCTAACCGACACGTCACTTCTAACCATGAATCCAGAACGAGCTGTATTTTGAGCTTGATTAAATAAATGATTCGTTTAGAATGGGGAGGACGTCTTAAAATATTAAACTTGCAGGACGTTTTAATGATACAAAGACCTCTTATATACCAAAAGATCAAGGCAAATTTGGTTTCTCATGTCATGACCCCTTTAAGAATTTGACAAGGCAGATTCTCTTTCAAAGAGAATGTTCTCTATGGCATCTGAGATACCCCAAGGTCCTATTAATATCACATTATTTTGAAATATTAAGTTTGCACTACATGACTTTTTCTAATTTTATTAGAAATAATTATAAACAGAAGTTCAACTTGATAACATGCTTCGTCCTCCATTACATTTTTTACCTTGTGTTTCAGACACAATGTATATAAATAATGTACGTATATAAAAGCCATTTATTTCCACAAAGACATTTTCTAACTGATGTTAATACTGTAGTAGTTCACTTCTGTTAATTGTTTGTTTTAGATTTGTTTTATTATATATTTTGTAATGTGTTTTTCTGTTAAATTGACATCAAACACAAGCGATATTATTATATTGGACACTTTGTGAAACAACAGAGGGTTAAAGCTTATATTATACCTGCCTGCTGGGATTTGATTAGGTTAGATGTCATATTGAAAGAATTTGAAGAAAATAATTATTTTAAGTTACTATTATTACTTTTATGTGTGCATGTACATGGAGTCTCTTGGACTCCAAATATAAAGACAGTAAATCTCAACAGAATATGAGGTTTAAGTGTTCATATAGAAATAAAATAAATACAATAACCCCAAGGGTATAGATAGAAATATTGTATACAGTTTGTAGCTTATATAAGCAAACAACATGCTTTATTTTATGTACTTGGTGTTCAGAAAGGGGACTATTTTCTTGACTGAATGTTCATACACCAAACATGCTTGTCCTTGGATGTACAGTAAACTCCCCACCATGGTTCTCACATGACCTTCATAAAACATCTCACAGCTCTAGTCTCCCTCAACCTTAACTCATTCATCGCCCTTGGCAAAACACAAACATGTAAACACATTAATCTTTTGCCCCACACAAAATATACTTCTCTTGTAGCCTTTTGACTTAAACAGTCTAAAACAACTATTTGTAAATCTGTAGAACCTTCAATAAGGACAACAATTACTTCTGGGTTACATTCAGTTTGGCACATGAAAAGGGTGAATGTGGCCAGTGTGCTAGAATTCAAGTATTAAAAAGCCTGATGACAGAATGAATATTACTACCTCAATGGCAGCTGCCTCTGTGCATAAGTAGGACACCGCTTCTGCTCCTGACCTTCTTTGTTATAACAGTCCTGGGGTTTGGCTTCATATAGCCCCACACAGTTCAAGTGTCATAGAAACAACCTTTGTGTGTTTCATACAGGCAACATCTTGTTGGTCAATTCTATCATTTAAAGTCTTGATGAGCACAGTTTTCTTTGACCTGTTATTCTACTGACATATTTTCTAAAGAAACTTGAAATGGGTGTGGGACTTGTCGAACAGTTCATGCCCTTTTTTAAATAGCCAATTGCCTTAAGATTACACACACATGCATATCCTTGCTGCTTCTCATGCCAGAGCATGTGTTCAGCCAGGGAAACTGATAAGTGACAATACTCCAGTAGAGAGTCCAACTGCTTTTCACAAACTTGAGAACCAAAAGATAATCTTGACCACATTGCTACCTGCAGCCAACAAATAAACAGAGTACATCATGGTCTTTGCTAATGACGAAGCTGGAGCTGTTGTGAAAGTCAGTGCAGATGAATGAGAAACATGTGAGTAAATTATCACAATATATTAATGTTTAAATCACAATATACTTAAACATAAAGAAGAAAGAACAGTTAATCGTGCTGTACATAACAAGAAACCTCTGAAAAATGCCTGCGTTAAACATATCAATCAACTTCCTACAACCTTCCTTGCATCCAGCCCCTGCATTGGTGCATTCCATTCAGAAGTGATCATCCCTATTCCCTATTCCCTTCGAAGGCAATTACCATACACTGTGAGAGCTTCAGAGAGCTGAAAGTTGATAACATTACAGAAAGCATTTAATTGGACAAAATTTTAGCCTCTATGTGAAGTCATGGTTGTGCCTGGGTCTGAGAGAGTATCATTTTGCAAATGTTTAGAAGTGCACAAGCATATTGATGACCTTAAAGCTAGAAGCAAAGCTTTAATTTTTTTTTCACAGGGTTATTTAAGAAAATGAACTGGCTTTTACAGATCAGTATAATAGGTACGTTTTACTCAAGGGCCCATTTAACTTACTGAACCCAATGGTATACTGTATGTATTCTCCACTGAATAACTATGCCTGCAATAATAGGCAAGGCATTAGAAGATGCAATTAAACTCAGTGAGAATTATTAGGTATGATGCTGAGGAAAGGGACAAATTCAAAGGCAAACTGTGCTTGCCAACAGAGGATATCCTGCCAATGCTTTTGGGGTTTTCAGTAGCAGTTCTGTCACAGGGAGTTGAGCTTGAGAATAGCTACTTTTATTGTGTTTCCAGCTCTAACATTCTCCCAAAACATGTCCTTCACACTGTTTTTAGGAAAAGCACCTGGATCATTCATTGCCACTAGGAGAATGGGCAACATAAAAGGTGTATCCTCAGTGTGACACGTTAAGCTTTGATAATCTGCCACAGAACACAAAACACCACAGCATAACTAAGCATTACCATGATAGTGCACCTCGTTGGAATTTCAAATGGGCATATTGTATTAAGTGCAAAACAGCAATCCACCGAGCCAATGTCTTTCTTCTGTTCTGATTAGGGGACCTACACACTGAGTTTACACAGCAAATCCATCGATTTCTATAGGGATGGTGTGTTGAAGGACACTTTTTGTTTGTTTGTGAAAGCGTCTGTCTCCGTGACCAAAAGTTTTTGTGCAACGCACTTTGACAGTGGCATCCGTAAATCAATGAGAATCCCAAAAAGAAATCAAATTTTCTGTACTCCTGCTAGATTTAAAAATTACCTTACGTACCTTCTTATCAGGATGACCTACCTATAGTATATGAGCAATGTTTAAGGGTTGCGGATAGGGGTAGGGTTTTTGGGTTAGTCCAGCACCAAAGGTGGTAGCACATCTTGATAAGTATATTCTGCCAGATGAAATGTGCTACCAATGTTGTAATTTTAAATCTAAACATAATTTTAAACAACTGGTAGGTCATCCCAAGCAGGATGGTCTTATTTTGAGAACACATGCACTTTCCACACTCTCAAAGCACATTGTATGTATTCCTTTACATCAAAACTCTGTCAGAGCTTTCTTTAGTGTGTATTAGGCCTCCTTAGAAATCATGCTTGTTAACAATAACAACTCATGTCATTAATATCATATTCAAAGGCATACAGCTATGTGAGTCATGTCAATGCTAAGAGTGGTCTTGGCCCTCCAGAGCCATGCATTAATTAGACTCTTCGGCTTGCGCTGGGTTGGTCATCAAGTGATCCATCTGTGCTTGTAACAGCTGAAGCTCACTGCAACAACAAATTTGAGGGCAAGGCTTTCTTCCAGCCTGCTCCCATAAGCTTAATAATATGCCATGTGGAGAATGATGTAACATAAAGACACAGCAAAATGTGCTGTGGCTTAGAAGAACGGACTGAATGGAGCTGATTACTGTGGATCATCTTGAATTCATCAAGCATCACCCAAATCTCCAGCAAGACTTTAAATAGTGTTTGACTATGGTCGCAGAAACAAGAGAGAGTTTAAAACCCTCTGAGCAGAAAACTCACAACGGCACTGAGTGTGATCATTACAGCAGCTCCATAAGGCAAACCAATGGCAATTGGATATGATGAAAGTGTTTTTTTTTTTTACTGGAGTTGTCATGGCTGCCATTTCTTAGAACCACAGTGCATTTCAACTTCACATACTGTAGTGTTCAAAATTGAAAATAAACCATGGAAAGAAAGTACTTTTAATTCTGAGAGTATAATCTGACATTTATTTATTGATTATAGAACTGGTAGCTCAGCAGTTAAGGCTCTGGGTTCCTGACCAAAAGGTCTGGGGTTCAAGCCCCAGCACTGTCAAGATACCACTGTTGGGCCCTTGAGCAAGGCTCTTGACCCTATCTTCTCCAGGGGTGCTGTTTCATGGCTGACCCCAGCTTAGTTGGGATATGCAAAAACAACTGCATTTCATTGTGCAGAGTACAGGTACAGAGCCAATGACAATAAAGTTGAATCTTAATCTTAACTGTTTAAAAGAAATATCACACTCCCAGTCATGCCACTGAATATCAGCACAGCTGTGAACACAAACAGTTGAATTCCATATGAAATATCAACACATATGGAATGGCGCTTGTCCAATATTAGAGATCCGGAATTACTGTAAGTATAATCACATCTTGATAAGAATCTACTGTTGCACTAGAGACAAAATTGATACTTCTGTTATAACATTAACTGCACTTTGCACTACTGCCAGTCCTCTGCAACACCACTTTATAATTATTGTAATTGCACTATTACTATATCAGTTCATTACAGAAACCAGCCATTTTTTAACTAATATTTTGCACTTTTCACTTATCTTTACTTACTAAGTACTGTTAAAGCCTCATCATCCGCAATGAACACTATGTGTACACAATATGTAACCTGGTGACCCGATTCCTATAGTTTTTCTATTTATTGCTTATATAGTTTGTATTGTTTACAGTGTGAAATCTTGCTGTAAGTTGCACTGCAGATTTGGTGAAATAACATTTTGCTTCACTGTGTATTTGTACATGGCTAAAATGCAGATAACTTTTATTTGACTTTATAAGTAATGCTCACCTGAACATTTGTTTATATTCATATAAATAGCTAAATCATGTATTTCAAATGTGTCAATTGCTAACTGGGAATGGGTTGTGATTTACTTTCACCTTAATTTATCATCTTAATTTTGTTCAAATGCAGATATATTTTATCATTTACAGTAATTCTAAAAATAACTGTTCTGTGGGCAAGCATGAGTCTTAAGATAACACCATTAGAATGAAGCTGAACATGTCACTGGACACTGGATTTTTGCTTTCTACAAGATGGCAACATTGACTCATCTTGGTTCTTTTTATAGTGCTAGTCTCTGAGGCAACCAAACTCTGAAGAATCCTGTGAGTTTATTTTGCTATTCCACCTACTGTAAGAGCAGAAAGAAAAAGTGTTTGGTGTTGTTTCTTTCCATACAGTATGTCCCTTTTCACTTCAGACAACCAATATTTACAAATCTATTTAATACTGTTACAGAAAATAAAATTTTCTTTTAAAAAGTGGGATATAAGTAAACATGAATATTGCATTTTTTAACTGCATGGGCTTCCCATAAATCATAAAATAGTGCCGTTTTAAAAAAAAACAATAATACAAAATACTTTTTTCACATGTAGTTTCATATCAGAATCACTTCCCAGGATTAAAAACTGCTGGGATGGATCAAGTCTGGCTAAAGTTAATATTTATTAATTTTATAATTTGCTTTTAATTCTGCTTCAGTAGTTTTCGAATGTGCTGGGTTAATAATTAATACAAATTTAGCTTCTACCTCTGCTTAAAAATATTGATCAATGCAGACTCCTTGAAGTCAGCCTCAGATGAATTTTAGCAGCATCTGGATCTACCAGTAGTAAAGGACATTTAACATAGATGAATGCCTAAATTATTCAAACCAAAATGAATAATAATAAAAAAAATATATATATACACATTTATACAATCCTTGCAGCATGAAAGATCTGAAGACTTTAACAGACAACACTGTTATGATTTTGTGTTTTTACATTTACAGAGAACAATACAATTTTTAAAACATCAGACACCTCCCTCACAATCTGTTAAATAAAGTCATATACAGTATATAAGACACCTCCCACATATATTTCTCATGTCATACTAAACTTCACAGTTTATAAAACATTTCCTGAGCATGTCTTTTCTGACAACTTAATGATACTATAATACACAGAGTTCATATTAACTAGCTTAAGAAAGATTAATCAGGGATATAATTGCCCTAATGCGATAATAGATGTTCTACATTGGCCATGGTTACTGCAAACAAGGTATTTTATATAAAAACAGGCTACAGCACTGAATAATGACTGCTCCGGAGGTCTTTGAGGAATGTTGTAGTGAGTGCATATAAGTTTGTGTGTATTTTTTGTATGAGAACTATACAATTTAGTGAGTTGGTGGTTGATGAAATTGAAACAGATACAAAAATGTCCAAGATTTCTGCAAAATTAAGTACTCTATGATGTGAGCAGGGTGGATGGGGGAGTTAGGTTGCAAGGATGTGGGGGCTTTTCAAGAAATCCCTGACAGCAAACTATCAACGATCTGTTTTGCTAGATCCCTAAAAATATAGTATGAAGCTAAATAATCAACATTCTTTTTAAACTATTTACATTTTATCAAAATACGATTATGATTTATGAACATGCATAAGATCCTTATCACGACATTACATTTCATTACCTTTGACCACTCAGGACAAAAGGCAAAGAGAGGATGCCACAACATTTAATTTTATGCTCGGTGTAATAATCTCCAGATGTTCACCTCTAAAACATTTCCACAGATACAGGTAGAACTTAATGACCCGAAAATCATCTGGTGTCTGGTATTGTAGAACAAGCCCTGTTCACTTTTAATTGGAACTTTGAATTGATATTGCAAGGTAATATACTTCATGCATCACAAGCTTAAAGACCAAAAATCTGACAACAGATATTTTGTTTGTATATAGACAGACCATATTCACTAACCGCACCTCATATAATTGTGAGGAGAGACAGGCAGTGTCAAAGAGGTGAGTTAGCTGAGACCACACATCATCCACAAAATGTCATCCAGACTCTTTCAGATTATACAGTGCTCGAAAATTAGACATCAGGTTTGTCGTGACAAGGACTGAGGACTAAGGATTCATTGGGCAAAAGCATAAAACACTATTCCCATTGGGTCATGCTTGTTATACCTCTGACAATTGACTGCTTTTTAGAAAATGTTGTATTCAGGTATTACAGTATCAGTACATTCATTTGTAGTAAATATCTTCACTACAAACAGCAAAACTACTGTATTAGCTTAACTAAATTAATCAGTAGCAAGTTGGTAGCTTTGCAAGTTTTTAAATCAAGTAGCTTTTTGTGTAGTGAAGCTATTTTATTGATTAAGTAGTGGCGTAGGATTGACAAAAGCTACATCGCTACATAATTTCATGAACCCGGTGTTTCTTGTCGCAGTTATGAGTCAGAAATAAAGATGTCCGTTCACAAATTAATCACTCATTTTATTTGCAATTAATTGGTCACAAATTATTGCAAAACAGTCTGAATCAGTTTCACGTTACAATCTGTATGAATCAACTCACGCACTAACTGCCAAATAATTTGGAATGTTTAATAACAGAAAACAAGGATAACGCTGGTTGAAGTGGATATTTGCGCTTTGGGAATCAGACGAGGCTGCAGACAACGGTGAACCAGATGGGCTGGAGACCACGGGGGGGCCAGAGGGCGCTGGAAACCATGAAGGAGCAGAGGGAAGAGCCGACCAAGGCTCAGGAGACCAAGGCTGTGCCGGCGGTGGACTTTATGAGGCATGACAAGACAGGGCATGGAGCAGCAGACCAGGGTGGAGCCAGTGGCCAGAGAAGTGGCTCCTAGACGGGAGCAGGGTCTGGCTGTTTGGGTGATATAAGAACTTTTTTCAAAGACATCTTTCAAATGATAACTCATATGCCTCACTTACTGTATGTATATTACATGTAATTTAAAAGGCAAACAGCATTGAGGTTTGTTACTGCCATAGCAACAAAAGAGCAAACATTAATGGGATAGTTCACCCTAATATGATAATGCTCTCATATTGTTTTCTTCTGCAGAACACAAATGAATATTGTGATAATGAATAAACATTTCTCATGAGCGTACCAATGTGGACTGTGAATGCCAAGCTGTATAATGAATAAGGAATTGCATTTTAGTGTATTTCTCACCCAAAACCTTAGCTTAAAGGTTTTGGACCTCAGTTGACTTTCATTGTATGGGCAATAACACATAATATATTCTTCAAAACTTTTTTTTGTGTTTCACATGCAGAAGAAAGTTATACGAGTTTGAGATGGCATAAGGGTGAGTAAATGATGATAGAATTATGCATTTGTGTGATCAATCCCTTTAAGAATGTTCCACGGGATATGTGCTTGCAGTGTGTTGGCCAATGATTTAAGCCTGCCTTTGACTAGAGTATGTTCTCTGGTCTACCAAATCGTAAAATCACCATAACGAATGGCCTCCTGTGGCTTACTACTTTATTCTACACAAAGCACCTGTATGATTGCTTGATTTGGATAATAGTTCATCCATGTTATCAAAATGAAATAAAACTGCTCCGGTCCAAAGAAAATTAATGTTCAATAATTACAAGTAGAGAAAACACAATTTATCAAAAGGAGAATTTCAGAGCAGCATCCCATGACCTGGAAGCCCATCAGTCTTACCTTCTGTTTGACAGTCCACTAAAGATGTAATGATTATTCTCCTTCAGCATAAGCTCATGATGCTGGATATAGTGGGTTTTGCTTGCCAGTTAAGGGAGCTTGCATGACAGGCAGCTGGTGACAACCTAAAGCCCAGATGCTACTGCCCCTCCTCTGTTCAGCTGTCCATGGTAGAGTCAGCTTTGAACAGACTATTACCTCCACACAGCACCAGGGAAAGCAATCAGCACCACCAGAGTACTACTCTTGGACCAGATGGTGTGAGAGATGAATCACGCCATTATATTAGAGCTTAATAATTCCTCAGATGAAACTAATTAAGCCAGCTCGCTTTCCTCTCTTCAATCACCAAACATAGCTGATGGCAAGGCCACTCCTTCAATAAGTTTTAAAATACTAATGCTTCCACATGGAGGATGGAGAAAGATTTGACCTTAGCCCCTTGCAGCATTAGATTACTAATGCTAATGAGAATGCTGCATTCAAGTTTCGCTTATGTGTTCATCAAACACTTCAAACCTTCTTTAGTTCTTCAGAGTTATTCATCTCAGTCAGAAACTTACAGGTGAATAAACTGAGACTGTCGCAAGGGAAGGTTGAATCAGTCCTTTTAGTAATTTTTTCATGTTAAAATATATACAATATAAAGTATTGTATATATCTCAGATTGAAATGCAAAGTAAGCAAACTATAATTAAGCCATTATTCGGTTGATTTCCCGAAAAAACACTGTGACATAATTAACCTTGTTTGTTTGAGAATAAGGAACATCCTGACTAACACGATCATGCGGTTCGGCAAGTCGCTACTGAATGTTCCAGTACCTCGACATTAGCACTATTCTGCCAACTTACTGACAATTAGAGTATTGCATCAGCAGCATGGGAGACTCGGGTTCTCGTCCAGGGCTGAAACTAGGAAGTAATCATGTTAACATATTCAGTGATGACCGCAATTAAGAGGTTTCATTTTCCAAGACTGCATATTTACTGCACTGACGGTTAGGTTTTTGGGATAGAGTTAATACAATATGCATTTTTCTTCACCATCATTTATCAATTACAGCAAAAAAAAAAAAAAAAAAACCTTTACAACTTCCTTTTAGCACCAATCTGTGGGCATTTCTCCTGAAATCTGGCACTCCCACATGCCCTTAAGTTCAAAAACATTTCCTGCTTCAGCCACTTGAGGCAGTGCTTCGAATTTTGGTAAGCACAGAGCAAGTTGAGCTCAAGAATAGACAAACCTACTGTTCTCACAGCACCTACGCTTGGAACAGGCACAGTTCCTGGTTAAGATTAAGACTGCTCAGTTAATTGATTCCAACACAGAACTGTAAGAAATTTCCAAAGTAACAAACACAATAATATTTATGTGTGCACATAATGAAGTAACAGTCTGCCCCGCCATCCTACTCATATTGGCAACAATAAGCATTATGTATGACAGACTGGTAGAAGGCATAAATGCCTTCTTAATATGTCAAAAGAAAATGTCACATTTTCAGTGTTTTGTGAGGTACATGACCACATAGCAGTGTTACACATCTTCTGCCGGTCATACACATGGCTTGACCTTTCTCCAGCAGGAAGCATGGTTGTTAAAATGGCCGGCAAACAAAGGATGGGCGAGCACACCAGAGACATTTCCGAATTGTGCCTCTTGATCTTGCATAAATCACCTAGCACTGCACAGCAATAAGCAGGCACTTTCATTAGTAAGGTATTTACACAAAGAATTGTTTTTTTGTTGTTGCAAATAACCACAAACACTCATAATAATGCATTCGTTCTTAAGTGGCAAGATGGTAAATTCATTTGCATGGCACTGTGAAACTGAAATAGACATTTTCCTTCTGATGAAACTTCTTCATTTTAGGTCCTTATCACCCGTTCAATCTTTTTAATCTTCCCTGGCATAAAGAGAAGTAAAACACCGGATGGTTTGACAGTACTGCCGCTGGATATAAATCAACACTGGCAAAAGGACAACAGTAATCACATTCACCTAATCTCCCATGAAAGATTCAGGACATGCTTTTCATTATAGCAAAAGTGGATAACTAAGCAATAAGCACTATTTCAGAGTTTTCTCAAATCCTGCTCAAAACTAACAAAGAGATTCTGGTTCTTGCTCGCTTGATGCACAGTATTTGCTCAGGTTCAAGGAAATAACTTTTTTTCATCTTGTACTTTTTACTATTCAGTATCCAACATATTCTTTCTTTCTTTCTTTCTCTTTCTTTCTTTCTTTCTTTCTTTCTTTCTTTCTTTCTTTCTTTCTTTCTTTCTTTCTTTCTAGATGCTTCACCTAAGGTTACTTTTTAAAATAAAATAAGTAGTTTAATATCATTGTTCAATAAGGCATCATAGAATCATACATTTTAAATTTATGAAAATAAAAAAAAGGAAACAAATGTAATTAAACATTGTAATAATAAACTCAATAAAACATCTAAATAAAAAAATACCACTGGTTTAAGTAAATGTAAGAGTACACAATAAGTGGGAATCAAGAGCAAGAACGTCTAGGTTACGGATGTAACCTCCATTCCCTGATGGAGGGAACACGACGTTGTGTCAACACTAGGGGTCTCTCTTGAGCGCCAAATATACCTCTGATCTATGAAAAAAGGCCAATGAGAAGTTGGCAGACAGAATTTGCATGTCCCGCCCCAGGACATAGGGTATAAAGGCGGGGAAATGCATCCGTTTCATTCAGGATTTTTCAGAGGAGCCGGCTCAGCAACGTGGCCGGGAGGACACAACGTCTCGTTCCCTCCATCAGGGAACGGAGGTTACATCTGTAACCTAGCTTGCCGGGGGTAGGGTGGTTCGCGGTGGTGTGCCCAGCGAAACCGAGCCTGCTGCCATCCCCAGATTGCCTCCATCGCCGGCCAAGTCGTCCTCAATCCCATGGGAAGAAGGAGCGACGCGGGGCGGCTGGAGTGCCGATCCTTCGGTTGAAGGAAAGCCGCGACCGCAACGTTGCCATGGTCATGTTCTCGCAGTGAGAACATGAACCATCCACAAACGCTGCCTCGGTGTGATCGCAGCCCAGGCACACGAGACAGCACCTGTGGCCGTCTGAAGCGGAGAGCACTCTACCGCATCCAGGAACTACACAGGGGCAGAAAGGCATCTTTATAAAGACGCTTCCTGAAAAGGAAGTTCAACGCCACTGTGTATTGCTCTTTTAGAGAAAATCACTCTTTTAACAAACACTCTTTTAGGTTTTGCGCTGTCGAAGCGCCCAGGGGCAAACTGCACTGCCGTGCAGAGAAGGAGAAAGCCGTTGAAGTGCACCGTAGGTCCAACAGCAGTACCACTCAGAGGTAGAGGAACAGGTGTGTGACTCGCAGCTCGATGCATACAAGACCATCGGCTCCGAAGAAAATTTCTGAATGAAACAGATGCATTTTCCCGCCTTTATACCTGTATGTCCGGGGACGGGACATGCAAATTCTGTCTGCCAACTTCTCATTGGCCTTTTTTCATAGATCAGAGGTATATTCGGCACTCAAGAGAGACCCCTAGTGTCGAACACAACGTCGAAGTGAGCGACAGACGGGGAACACTACAGCATTTTGCTGTGACTTTTAATGTTTTGCATTTTCTGCAAATATTAATACTTTTTATAGCTGAAATTGCAGAGTATGCACCTTTCCAATCAAATAGCCTTGAAGATCCTGGGACTAAACTTAATAAATCAAATAAGAAACATAAATCATTAATTTCTAACTGCCAATGTAACATAATGTATATGCTTCATATACATAATATATGGGGAGTGGGGGGTGCTATGTGGTCAGTATTGCTTAGTTTTTATGTTCAGTCCTCAGTACTTCACAGCATAGCCAGTCATACTTGTGTTGAATGGATTTACAATAAATACTGTACGTCAAAAGCAGCAAGGGGAGGGTGTGAATGATTTATATAAAATGTGACAAGCATAGCTGCATAGCATAGCTGGCGTACTGGCACCAACATAGGGTAATGTCTGAAAGCATATTTTACAGTGACTTGTCATTCCCATATAGCCATTAAAACAAGTACAGTCCACGTTAGTGACAGCTGAAGCCTACTGGCCAAATGAAACTTCTACTGTACCATTGACACTACTCTGCTACAATGATCTGGGGCCTGCATAGCTCAAATGATAAGGGAATGCTAAAAAAAAAATAATTTTCAGGATGGTAATACAAATGCATTTAAAGCATAGCTTATCTTGTGTTACTGTCATCCACACTCTTACTTCTCTTCACTCTTATTTCAAGAGTGGTTCACCCAAAAAAGATCATAATTTACACACATGGTGTTAAAAACCTATGACTTTCTTTTTTTATGTTGAACACAGAAGATGTTTTAATGTTTTAAAGATACCATTTCATCTTTGTTTTAATGTTTTAAAGATATAATTTAGTTTTGTTTTTTTACAAAAAAATTTCCCTATAAAGCTTAAAGCTTATAAAAGGACCCAAAAGTATTATCAAAGAAGTCATGCGTCACATTGTATGTCTTTTGAAGGCATGATCTTGGTTTTGGTGAGAAACAACCAGAAATGTAAGTAATTTTTCAGTGAAATTTCTGAAGGCCTAATAAGGTATAATGGTATGTTTTCACTGAAAAGAATGACAAATAATTAAAATATTCTCAAAGCAGTGTCGAAATATTGCACAATTGCAAATATTGTGAAATTAGTGTGCTTGAATTTCAATCAGTTAATTGTTTGTGTATTATAGTGCAAGTGGTTCCCCGTCTGTTGCTCACTTCGACATTGTGCCGAAGCAGTGACACTAGGGGTCTCTCTTGAGAGAGCATATGCTGTTGGATCTGCTGCTCATATCAGCGGCTTTCTCCTTCTCTACAGTGTAGCTTTGCCTCTGGGCGCTTCGACAGTGCTTCTAAAAGAGAATATTTAAAATAAAATAAAAAAAGGAAAAAAAAAGAGTAATAGACAGCGGCGTTGAACATCCTTTTCAGGATGCATCTTTATAAAGATACCCTTCTGCCCCTGTTCAGTTCCTGGATGCTACAGAGTTCTCTCCGCTCCTGACGGTCACAGACGCTGCCTCGTGTGTCTTGGCAGCGATCACACTGAGGCAGCATTTGTGGATGGTTCGTGTTCTCAATGCGAGAACCTTTCCATGGCAACGTTGCGGTAGTGTTTTTCCTTCTTAAAGAGGAAGGTCACTCCAGCCGCCCCCCGCTTGCTCCTCCCCACGGGATTGAGGACGACACGGCTGGCGTTGAAGGTGATTTGGAGATGGCAGCGGGCTCTGTTTTGCCGGAAAGATCCCCACAAACCACCTGCACCTGGGACGCTCGTTGACTTCCGTCCTGGCTCGGGGTGACAGCGGCTCGCCTCACGGCCAGTCTGCTTATCCCTTTGAGCCCCCCAAACTGGATGACGAGCTCATGCTGCATTGGAGAGCTTTCCAGCATCTCACGTGGAAGACTCGATTGGACTGCCGCCCTCAGGTCAGCACGCCCAGTCTGAGGCTGACGCACAGATGGCTGACATGCCGACCGACCTCACCCTCAGGGCCACGTAGGTCACAGCACGGACACTCGGGCAGGCGATGGCCACCCTTGTGGTTCAGGAATGACATCTTTGGCTGAACCTGGTCGAGATGTGAGACGTGGACAAAGCACACTTCCTCAATGCCCATCTCCCAGTTCGGTCTCTTCGGCAACACCGTGGAGGACTTCACCCAGCAGTTCTCAGCGGTGAAGAAACAGAGGCCATCAAGAGGGTTGGGGACCAGCAAGCATTCTCTGTCAGCGACACCAGCCTAAGACCACGACCGGGCTATGAGCCCAAGGTTCCTACAACTCCCTTCAGGGACCAAGTAGTGAACCTGCAAGCACTGCCCCGGGTGGAGGCAGACCCAGACTTTTCGTTGCAATGAAATTGGCCTTTTGGCCTAATAGCCTTTTTGCAAGTTCAGAGATGTGCGAAGCACTCAAGAGAGACCCCTAGTGTCTCTTCTATACAACGTCTCGTTCCCTCCATCAGGGAACGAGGCAATAGTAACCTAGACGATTCCTTAAATGTAAGACCTGACGAGAAGACAATTCTAATTACTTCCTCTGCAGTGCTAGATAAAGATAAGGATGTTTTTTAGTTTGAAAGCAAAACATGGATTTCTTTTTAACTAATACCATATCTCCTTTGTCTTCATCAATGACAATTGGTTTGACATTCAGTGCACTTGTAAGTATAATAAAACTTGTTTGAGGCTATAGATAAACATTGAGGTGAGCAAGGTATAGTCTATGTTAATTTCTCTTGCTGCCTGTACTCAAGACAGGAATACTACTATATTATAATTACATGGCTGTAACAAATCATTATGGAAGCCACATTGTATCTAATCTATACATTTTATAACTGCCTTAAGAAAAGAAAATCAAACCATGTCTTGGAATGTGGTTCTGATTAGGTCAGGGAATTCATTTCAGTTTTACACTGTGCCACAAGCTCTAACCTCTGGGGAAAGAATTGCTAATGACACTAGCTGATGTGATTATTTTTCTTGCAGCAGAGTGTACCTCTAATCATTAAGCCCACTACAAACCATCTCAAATTAATCTCATGGACAGGTGGACAAACGTATTATCAGGTCCTGTTGTATTCTCTCAGGAGAAATTCTTGGACATGTAACAAATGTCCTGAATGCACAATGTTTCAAGTTTCAACCGTGAAACATTTGTTGTGTGCTACATTCTGGAGTGGGTTTGGTTATTAGCAATAATGAATAATTATCAAAGCTAATTATTCATTATTAAAATCATTAGAATATTGATTAGAATCAATGTTAGCTTTTTAATCCTTTAAATCAAGAATCATCACAGATAACCATCAATTATCAAATTCAATAGAATTTTAATAAGGATTAATATCGCCGCAGCACCACCCTGGAATCAGGGACTAATAACCAGACAATATAGTAGTCTTAATATAGGATTGTTCTCTTAGGAAAGTTGACATCTGGAGAACATTAACATTCAAAAGGAAAACAATGAAGGCTTGAATCCGAGCACTGATATCCCCTGTCAGTCCTTGACACAGGTGTATTCAAAACAAACCAAAACACTTCACTTTAAAGTATAACAAAAGTTTATTGATGCAGTAATATCAATTAATAATCAATACAATGCTGTCAATAAACTTCCAACTACAAACTAAACAGTAACATGATTAGATATGGTAACAAAATAAGCCTAAAATACATGAGAGGAAGGTATGTGTGTGTGAATGGGTGTGAAAGGAATGAAACATACAAAATGGCGGAGCTGGCTCTCGTGGAGAGTATGTCACGCAAAGCAGCGGAGCTGCGTCTAGACATGGCACATAATGTTGTTAGAAAGCAACACCCAGAAAGATCTCGGAGGTTTTTCTACTCCCGATGACATCATGGTTGAGGGCGCATTCTGTCGTTTACATAGGTGTACATAGGTGTAGGGTGAGCAAGTCTTCATGGGATTTGTAGTCCGTTATGGACTCCCTTTGTTTGATTTTGGCGTGATTGATTTATGACTATGTAGGCCTCAGTCAGACTTTATGACTGTCTTATATCTGAATACATGAGGCCCAACACATTATACCAGTCCAACACATTTTGCATGCAACTCTATGCTCAATGTTGCATGAACACACATATTCATGCAAAACAGAACAGTAAGAATGCATCACTTCTGGAAAATTCACAGGTAACAGGTAATGGAAAAACAACACATAAATATTATGTTTGCTACAAAATTGAATGCAGAGGAACTCCCTGACAATCTCATACAATGCTAATCAATCTGGTTTAAAGGAATTGTTTTGTCACTGAAAGTCCATGTAGTATGGATAAATATTTATTCACACTCATGTTGTTCCTGACCACTATGCTGTGATTTTGTCCATGAAATACAAAAGTAAATTTTTTTAATTATGTTTACACAGCTCTTATAAGGTGTTAGTATCATACATATATACAGTATATACACAGTATATATATACATATATATATATATACACACACACACTCACCTAAAGGATTATTAGGAACGCCATACTAATACTGTGTTTGACCCCCTTTCACCTTCAGAACTGCCTTAATTCTACGTGGCATTGATTCAACAAGGTGCTGAAAGCATTCTTTAGAAATGTTGGCCCATATTGATAGGATAGCATCTTGCAGTTGATGGAGATTTGTGGGATGCACATCCAGGACACGAAGCTCCCGTTCCACCACATCCCATAGATGCTCTATTGGGTTGAGATCTGGTGACTGTGGGGGCCATTTTAGTACAGTGAACTCATTGTCATGTTCAAGAAACCAATTTGAAATGATTTGAGCTTTGTGACATGGTGCATTATCCTGCTGGAAGTAGCCATCAGAGGATGGGTACATGGTGGCCATAAAGGGATGGACATGGTCAGAAACAATGCTCAGGTAGGCTGTGGCATTTAAACGATGCCCAATTGGCACTAAGGGGCCTAAAGTGTGCCAAGAAAACATCCCCCACACCATTACACCACCACCACCAGCCTGCACAGTGGTAACAAGGCATGATGGATCCATGTTCTCATTCTGTTTACGCCAAATTCTGACTCTACCATCTGAATGTCTCAACAGAAATCGAGACTCATCAGACCAGGCAACATTTTCCAGTCTTCAACGGTCCAATTTTGGTGAGCTCTTGCACATTGTAGCCTCTTTTTCTTATTTGTAGTGGAGATGAGTGGTACCCGATGGGGTCTTCTGCTGTTGTAGCCCATCCGCCTCAAGGTTGTGCGTGTTGTGGCTTCACAAATGCTTTGCTGCATACCTCGGTTGTAACGAGTGGTTATTTCAGGCAAAGTTGCTCTTCTATCAGCTTGAATCAGTCGGCCCATTCTCCTCTGACCTCTAGCATCAACAAGGCATTTTCGCCCACAGGACTGCCGCATACTGGATGTTTTTCCCTTTCACACCATTCTTTGTAAACCCTAGAAATGGTTGTGCGTGAAAATCCCAGTAACTGAGCAGATTGTGAAATACTCAGACCGGCCCGTCTGGCACCAACAACCATGCCACGCTCAAAATTGCTTAAATCACCTTTCTTTCCCATTCTGACATTCAGTTTGGAGTTCAGGAGATTGTCTTGACCAGGACCACACCCCTAAATGCATTGAAGCAACTGCCATGTGATTGGTTGATTAGATAATTGCATTAATGAGAAATTTAACAGGTGTTCCTAATAATCCTTTAGGTGAGTGTGTATATATATATATATTTATATCCGGGGACCCAAAGGTGGTCTGACATTGTACCAAATGTCCTTCTGGCAACTCCCACGATGCCGGAGCTTAGAGAGCCGACTCGACAAGTAGGGCACAAACACCACACTGGGCAAGACTTAAAATAGAAAGAATACTCCAGCTCTTCAATTCGTAAGCTGGTATATCAGAACCATGTGTCCTGGACTAATTGCCGACCTGCAGCAGATCAACGATGCATGCAAGTCTGCCAGGGAACTCACCAGACTGAAAGTTGACATTGCCTGCGTACAGGAGACTCGACTAGCCAACAGCGGCACCATCAGGGATCCAAGCTACACCTTCTATTGGCAAAGGAAGACCTCTGACAAATCAAGGCAGCACGGTATCAGATTCGCTGTGAAGAACATGCTCGTCGCCTTCATTGAGCCTCTCTCATCAGGCACAGAGGGGATCCTCACCCTCCGTCTGTCAAAATCTTCTGACCTAGTCAACATCATCAGCATGTATGCCCCAACCCTCTGCTAAACCCCAGAGGAGAAAGACCAGTTCTACAAGGACCTGGATGAAGCAATATCCAGAATCCCCAGCACTGAAGGACTTTATCTTCTCTGAGACTTCAATGAAAGAGTAGGAGCTGACCGTGATGCCTCACAGAAGGGGCAAGATCACAGAGCATGGTCAGCGTCTGCTCGAGATGTGTTGCTTCCACGGTCTATGTGTGACAAACACCTTCTTGTGCAAAGAGATCCACTAGGAGACATAGAGGCACCTACGTTCACGACACTGCCACCAGCTAAACCTCATCATTACCAGAAGGGAGGAACTTGCCAGTGTCCTCCTCAACCTCAGTTACCACAGTGCCAACTGCGACACAGACCACTCCCTCATAGCCAGAAAAGTGAAAGTAGCACCAAAACAGCTGCACCACTCTAAGTAGTGCTGCCCATACATTAACATCTGCTGCGCAAGCCACCGAGAGAAGAACTTACAGGAGGCACCTGATAAAAACACCACTGACAAGTGGTCCCAACTCCAAAATGCTATGTACAACTCAGCCATCACTGCCTACAGGAAGGAGGAGCGTAAAAATGCCAACTGGTGTGAGGCCCATTGGGAGGAAATTGAACCTGTGTCTGCAGTGAAGAGGAAAGCCCTCCGGACTTGAGTGCACTCAAGGACCTCAGGACTGCTAGGAAAAACTCCCAGCAGACTGCCCTCCACTGTGCAAACAGCTATTGGCTAAACCTCTGCAGCACTATCCAAGCAGCTACTGACACCGGAGATGTAAGAGGGATGTTTGTTGACAGGTTGATATACCAAAAGTTGACAGGTCCCTAAACCACCAAGACCGCTCCCCTCAAGCCCAAGTCAGGTGAAGTCATCGCAGACCAGGGGAAGATCAGCTTTCTCAGTGTTAAAATAGCTGTCCAAGCAGGTGTATTCCTCTCCATTCCGAGGTAGCCACTGCGCAAGAGTCATTCCCTATAGAAACTGCAATGTCCTCTGCCATTTTATACAGTATGTATCCAATGTGGAATCTCCGATAAGAGGTAAGCACCTTGAGTTCTGTAATCACTGTCTGTTGTGTCTCTCTGTGACTAGCCTTAATGCTGAAGTTTTTCATTTAAAGCTATTTCCTAGCTTTATTAATGTAGTAGTAATTTGAGCAATCACTGAGGGCTGTTCTATGTAAACAATGACTAACGGTTTCACTTCATGCCATCAGACCATCAGTGCTCATGGAACTTCTCTCGTCCAATCAGATTCGAGGACCAGAACTAACTGTTGAATATAATCTTTATATATTTTCACCAGCCCTAGATATAACAATGATTCATCATGACCAAAGCTGTCAAGCTCCAAAAAGGACTAAAAAGTAGTCTTCTGAAGTAAATATCATTCTATCAGTATGCAGTATGGGATTGGAACAAAATTATCATATGTAAATAATCACATAATTTTCATTTTGGGTGAACTATTCCTTTAACTAATTTAAGAAATTCACACATTACCACTCAGAAAGAAAAAAGAGCCATGAAATGGGCTTCAGTACACTCAGTGTACAATATCAATCCTATGAGTGGGAAGGATCACATTCAAAGTAGGCATTATGGCAAGTTCTTCTGGATGAGATCAATTTCGATCATATACCATATGCCACGATTATCTTAGCTGAAGTGCTGTTACATTACAAATTACAAAGCAGTGGCAGGCAGAACAAGAGTTTACTAACCTTCATATTTCTTCAAAACATCTTTGAAGTTATGTATCTGTCTTATAAGCTTCTGTGAAGAACATTCTGTGCACATAAGTTGGTTACAAACTAAACCACAATGTTATTATTATGAAGTTCAATAAAAAAATTAAATATTGATGGCTAACAAATATAACAACTGTGTTTTTATAATAAATTAAGATATAACAAGATTTAATGCATGCAATATACTATGCTTTAAAACAACAAAAAAGGGAATTTTTATACTCCTGTTTATTTATTTAGGTTCAATAATTCCCCAATACGTTTGACTGCTCTCTCTCCCCCCAAGAATAAATGAGCTTCAAAAATTCATAGAATATTGATCATCTGGCAAAGTCAAATACGATATCTAAGATCACAAAGTCTAGGGGCGAGATGCACTATCAGCTAGAAATAGTTGTGTGTCACAGAGTAAATAACAGAGCTTCAAATGAGACACGGATGAGGCCAAGTCAATAGTGTCCGCCATCAGGCCGGATTTGGAAGGTCATCCGTGGGTTGATTAAATGACAGAACGAACAACAACTCCCTGGATGACTTATGTAAAAGATGTACATTTTATTAAAATGATTAACATCTCTAACTTACAGAGACAAAATAGGTATATTTTGAGTACAATTTTAGCTCAATTTAATTTTCACCTTTAAACATTTGCACCTTTTTAAAACTTTATTAGCAGGGGTGTAAAGTAATGAATTACAAATACTCACCATACTGTAGCTACTTTTACCCAAGAATTGTACTTTTAAGTAGTTTAAAAATGTTATACTTTTACTTGAGTATATTTTAAGTGCTGTAACTGTACTCTACTATTTTCCCACCATCTGTGTTCACTACTTCTCTGTCCTGATTTTATTTTTATCAATCAACGTGATTGGCTAGGGAGAGTCTCGTGACTCCTGTCAAATCAAATCACACGTAAAAAACTTGAACGGCAGCTGCAGATCTGGCGCCAACTGTTATGGATCTGGAGAATGCCTCAAGCACAGTTTAAAGCTGAACATAACCACCTGCACCTGGAAGGGCTTTCCGCAGTGAAAAAGGCCAATTCCATGATCGTGTCATGCGAGTTTAACTTGCTCAAGACAGATATCAGTATTAATCCTGCCTCTAATTTGAATAAACTTATTGAGGTAAATTTCATATTTCTGCTTACTAGATTCTGTGTCTATAACGTAGTCTGAAATTTAGCTATCTATCACTGAGATAATTGGGCTGCTGTGAGAGATTAATGCAATGTTATCAATAGGGCTGGGTAATAAAATGATCTAGATGTTTATCGGAAAAAAGAGATGTCTTTGATCAAACTTTTGAGTAGTATTCTATATTAAGCCTATGTTTTACATCTAGAACAGGGGTGTTCATTTCATCAATCGCGATAGCAAGAGCACCACTGGATTATTGATCTAGATGAAAAATAAAAGATTTAATTTTTATTTCCTGACTTCTGTAGCTGCATGTTATTTGATTGACAGGCGGCTAATGTTTGTTTAAAGCAGTTATGTGCCTAAATGATCAAATACACTTCATAATTCCGCCAATGCCCATCTTGGAGAGGATTTAATGTAAACGCAGTAGTTTATGTCTACAGTGAATTTAAATAGTTGGACTAAAAGCGGATTTGCATCAAAATGTCGGACTTGAAGTGTACATGTACCCGAATTGAGCACTGTCTAGTAGGCTATGTCATATAAAGGCTATTAATCAAACTACATTAACAAGGAAATGAGAAAACCGCTCACTAATTGTGGCCATTAGTTGCTTTGTAAGTATTAATGTAATAGAATAAAACAGTGACATTTTTACTAATAATATTTGTTTTTGGTTTTTAATAATACTGACCCCTGATGTAGTAATTGTGTTAATTGGTATAATAAAAGACCAGGAAAGTAGAGATGATCAACTATTTCTTTGATTAAAAGATACAAGAACCAAATCATTGTGGAACATTGTATCTCAAAAGGAGGACAATTTGGCCCCCATGTGCTACTTAAAGAAATAATTCACACAAAAATGAATGAAAATTCTCTCATCATTTACTCAGCCGCATGGCAACTGTCTATGACTTTCTTTCTGCAGAACACAAATTAAGATTTTTAGAAGAATATTTCAGCTCTGTTGGTCCATTCAATGTAAGTGAAGGGGTGCCAAAATATTGACGCTCCAAAAAGCACATAAAAGCAGCATACAAGTAATACATACAACTTCAGTGGTTTAATCCATGATTTCAGAATTTATATGACAAGTGTGGGTGAGAAACAGATCAATATTTAAGTCATTTTTGCTAGAAATTCTTCTCTCTGCCCAGTAGGTGGCATTATGCATGAAGAATGTGAATCACCAAAAACACAAGAAGAAAGTGAAAGTTAAAGTGGAGATTGACTGAGCAGGGAGGAAAATTAATAGTAAAAAAGGAATTAAATATTGATCTGTTTCTCACCACATCTACAGTATCATATCACTTCTGAAGACATGGATTAAACCAATGGAGGCACATGGATTAGACTACTTTTATGCTGATTTATGTGATTTGTGGAGCTTCATTATTTTAGCAACGATTCACTTTCATTGTATGGACCAAAAGTGCTGAGATATTCTTCTAAAAATCCTAATTTGTGTTCGAAAGTCATGCACATCCAGGATGGCAAAATTTTCATTTTTATTCCTTTTTAAGCATGATGTAGCCCCTGTACCAAACAACTTTTCACATGTCTGCTCTACCTCCTCTATTGTGCAGGACATGCCAAGTGATCTGCTTATTTAGCATTCCTTGCATTGTTTTGAACATGTTTTATGCACAACAATAATTCTCTGTCGGCATTAAGGGAAATTTAGATCCTACACATAAACTGATTTTAATGTAATTGTTTCATACATTACGATTTAAAATGGTGATCAGTGTATTGAAAATAACTTTTTAATCTTTTCATTCTGTTATCATGTCTCCCTTTTATTTTTTGGAATCAGATTCATGTAGTGTTTATCATAGATAAGTGATGTATTTTAAAAGTTGCCATACAGTGTTCATTATAATGGGGCATTGGTTTTGCAACTCAGTCCTCAATACTCACTACTCATGAGTACTTTTAAATGAGCTTCACTTTTACTCTTGAGTAGTTTTTAGGACAACTACTTTCACTCTACTCACACTAAAATATTTGGAAAGAAACAGTACTTTTACTTGAGTATGATTTTTCAGTACTCTTTCCACCCCTGTTTATTAGGTGAATGGCTTATTTCTGGCATGACTAATTTGTTACCTTGTCTGAGCTGTGGAACTCACAATCTGCTTGATTTGTTCCTCAACACCATGCACTCACTTTAACTGCAGCACTACAATTTGGAAAAGATTTCCTCAGTAGCTCTGAATAAAGAAAAAAATTAAAAAGGAAAAAAGGAAGAATTATTTTGCAGTGGCAAAATGAATCTTGCAGAATGGATCAACAATTATTTGTGTCACTTTCAAGCATGTGGAAAAACACAATTGGCTTTAGATTACAACACTCCATATGTTATCAGCAATTGTGCAAAGTGGAGGTTGCTGGATAAATGCAAAACACACAATCAATGCAAAAGTAATTCATGAATCAGCTAGACTCTTCCGAGAGGGTGTAATTTCCATTTTGATATGTGATTGCAAAGGCTGATGAGTGAATATGATTGTTGTTTTGTCTGTTCAGTATTGTAGCAGACAATTTTCTTCAGACCAATTGTTGGGGAATGAAGATTTTGCAATCTCAATCCTTAAGTGTAACAGTGGAAGTTGTTTGGTTGTCACCATAATAAAGTAGAGCACAAAATTACAATATTGATCAGCTATAGTAGATGTAATAGAGGTGGACAATATTATTTGTCTATTTGTCTACTGAAGTAGGGCATCTATTTTCTTCATCTGGCTAATGGTCTTAAATTTCTCATAAAAGCAGTTTGACATGCATTGAAACTAATTCCAATCATCCTTGTACAATCTATTTTCAGAGAAATACAAGACACTGTTTGGCTGATTATGCAAACAGTACCCTAATGACAAGCAAAATCACGGCAAGTGGTGTGAATTAAAGTCTTCATATTTAAATATGCGTTTTGTTATACACTGCCTGGCCAAAACAACAAAACTATAATATTTTGTTGGACTGCCTTTAGCTTTGATTATGGATTGCATTCGTCATGGCATTGTTTCGACAACTTTATACAATGTTACAACATTTATTTCCATCCAGAGTCACATACAATTTTGGCTGAGATCTTGTATAGATGAGTATAGAGTGTCAAACCACTCCGTAAAGTTATCTCCAGCACCTCCCAAGGACTTTCAATGGGGTTAAGGTCTGCTAGCAAACAACGTACCGGTTACGTAACTTATTCGACTTTTTGGTAATTTCATGACTTACTAAATTGCAATGTCACAGGCCTGTAATATCATTACCATTACATGACCAATTCATAACGTCGTTGTTAAAGAGCAACATGCAGGTTGGACACCCCTATATAGCATAGTGTATGTTGACGATAAAACAACTAGATTTTCTGAACTGGAGTAATATATATTTAGCCATTAACGATATTTTGAGATAAATTGTGATAAAATAACTTCCGCGTCTATAAAGCACTAAACGGAAGTGACGATGGCCCAGGGAGTCTGGTCAAGCTCAGGTTACAATGGATGCGAATGAAGAAACCGAGTTCTCCGGTGTGGACGAACATGCCTATGATGGCCCACAGGCCTATAATTATGAGCCTAGTATTGAGTAATACATTTGGACATTGCAATTTACTGGAGAGTATAACTTTAGCCTACGGGGATACAAAATCAGACGGGAGGGCGGCGGGAGAACAGTTTGAATTGAAATGCGGGGGAAACGGGAGAGTTGGGCTAGCTTCCTGCCAATATGCAAACTACTAAATTCATTTCAGAAGGCAGACAATTACGTTACGACAACCTGTCCTAAAGCTCAGTCGCTCTCCCTCTCTCAGTATTATTATACTAAATAAATATTAAATATTTAATATTATAAAAAACATATTATATAAAAATATTATACTATTATTATTACGAAATTACACAAATTAAGAGTTAAAATAATTAAAAGTAAGACTTACTCTGCTAAGTGCTCGTTTTCGTTGCACAGAATGTCTGCTAACGTTAGCACTTGGTCCTCCAGTCCGCCAGCGCCAAAATCCGGTGTAAACTTTGACGGTGGACTTGATTCCATCGAGTGCACCGAGGGAACAGCATCAGTAATCAGCCTCACGTGGTCCTTACTCCGAAATCCCATCCGAGACTCCAACAAATCTCCAGGTCGATAATTCTCCGGAGTGAAATGTGCGCCACAAACGACCGTGTGTGTGGTAACAGACGTGGCAGTGAAGTCTGCTCTCTTCACCTGCACAAAACGCACCCAAGACCGAAAAGCCTTGTTTTTCCTAGAAGGAAAATGATGGACACGATGTCCTGACAGGCTGGAATTCGTCCAACCAGCACAAACACAATAATTTACCATTATGGCTTCTCTAAAACTTTCTCACTACTGCTCTAACTACATCAACACCCAACAATGAGAGAGCTGACCTCGAGCTCTTTAATTTGCCTCGCCCTACGTCATATGACGCGTTGCTATAGCGGGAAAGGCGTATTCCAGAGCCTAGCACATTTTCATCAAAATCTCTACATCAAATGAGATTTCATTAGTAATTTCTACATATGTGTTTTTAAAAGACCTCTGCAGACAATATAAAGTATTAATTCAGTTATAAATTCAACCTGCATGTTGCTCTTTAAGTTCTTAACATCCCAAGCTTACCCAGAATGGTCCAGTTACGTAATGTATTCGTAATACAACACAGGTGATGTGGTAATGAAATAAAGGGCCCATGACGTTGCAGATACATTATCAGTTAGCCACAGAATTGCCCAAATATTACAAATACATTACGTAACTGGACCATTCTGGGTAAGTTTGGGATGTTAAGAAAACTTAACAATGACGTTGTGAATTGGTCATGTAATGGTAATGATATTACGATGCCACACTTCTCGTAGAGTGTGCTCGAACCCGCAAAAGAACGCCTGACTGCCTGGGTTGCCCGTCTCAGGAGCGCTTCGGAGCTTTCCTGATCCTGGAAGGGGTGCCAGAGATGGGGGGCGTACGCAGCCTGCGAGGTGCTCGACACTGGGGCTGAGAGCTGGGCCCAGGTAGAGGCGGAGCTACCTGTTGTTTAGCTGCAGGGGGACGCCCTCAGCGAGCAGGCGGGGCGCGCTGGTTTGGCGAGCAGATCCGAAGGTGGCAGCCCAGGCGAGTCATCAGCATCAGACACCGATGTCATCATCCAATTCTGGGGGCTCAAGGAAGAATGCCGGCTGGCCGCGAGGCAAGCCACACTCATCCCGAGCTCAGACGGAAGCAAGCAAGCGTGCGGGTGGTTCGTGAGGATTTACCGCCGAAACCAAGCCTGTCGTTATCCCTAAGCCGCCTTCATTGCCAGCCGGGTCGTCCTCAATCCCGTGGGAAGAAGGAACGATGCGGGGCGGCTGAAGTGGCTTTTTCGTGAGAAAAGATTAAGCCACGACCACAATGTTGCCATGGCTATGTTCTTGCACTGAGAACATGAACCATTCATAAAACAGTGCCTGCGTGTGATCGCAGCCCAGGCACGCGAGGCAGCTTTATGACCATCAGAAGTGGAGAGAAATCAACCGCATCCAGGAACTACACAGAGGCGGAAAGACATCTTTAAAAAGACATGTCATTGAAAAGGACGTTCAACGACTGATGTGTATTGCTCTTTTATGAGTGGGAACTCAAACTCTTTTAGAGAAAATAAACTCTTTTTAGGAGGAGAAACACTCTTTCAGGCAATAAAAGCACTGTCGAGCGCCAGGGGCATAGACTGCACAGCGTGCAGAGAGAGAATGCCAGCTGGAAGCGCGCCGTAGATCCAACAGCAGTGCTTATCGCCAGTAGAGGTGAGAGCAACAGTAGTGAACTCAGCTTGCTGTTGCACAACCGTTCGGCTCTGGAAAAAAATTCTGACTGGCACTCGCTGCCCGCTTCCATTTATACCCGTATGTCGGGGCGGGCATGCAAATTCTGTCTGCCAACTTGACATTGGCCTTTTCTCAGGTTCAGAGGTACGCTTGGCGTCCCAAGAAGACCCCTTGTGTCACTTTATTCGACACAACGTCGAGTGAGTGACAGAAGGGGAACTTTGGTTTACGTTGAACATTCATTGTTATTTTCATAGGTTAAATTAATATTAGCTATGTAGCTAATGTTAGTTTAGGAAAATAACCACAATGATTAACAGTGCAGCTTTTCAAGTTAGCTTTTTGGTGAAGTTGGTTATCTACTTACAGATCAACACTGGTGATACAACTGAAGAATATTATGTGGACTTGCATTAATTCTCTGTGTGTGATTTGTACTTTTTGCAGTGCAGGCCTGAACACGGCCCAACTTGCGGGCATATTTTCTAAAGTATTCAATTGAAA